>NC_072454.1:10591657-10891657 GCF_027596085.1 Anoplopoma fimbria | reverse complement strand
AAAAAGTGTCATAGTCGTATGTGGTTTACAATAAACAGGCCTTTACTTAATACATAACACATAAAAAGCTGTAGATGTCTTGTAAATTACCCCAGATATTAATAAATTGGCCCACTGTTGACATTTCTATTTGCCTCTGTTTCATTTTTCTTCAGCAAGTATCAGAACCTAAATCAAAGCCTGAGTGCTTGTATATACAAGTAACTATTGATGCATAAAGACATGTCTATGTACATTTTAATTTTAATTTTACTTTAATTTACTTATAAATAAATAATAATACGAGAAAATAATGCATATTTCTACAATAGCCACAAAATCTCAACAGTCTGTTTCACAAAAACTGTTGTTTCACATTGTGCCCTTCACCCTATACTTTAATCTGTAGCGCAGGGCCCCGCCTGCACTGTACCATCGTAAAATCCACAGATCATATTGCTCTCTGGGGGAGACTCTCTGGGCATCTTTTCATAGCTATCCTCTAATTATCGAGTGTTATGAGTGCTTGGGGTAACATTCTGTATTACGAGTAAGAACTCCATCATGTAAACAAGGAATTTGAACTTTTTAAAACCTTGCTTGGGCAGTTTGTAGAAATTCCAAATAGACAGTTATTTTCTTGTTTTTTTGTCATATTAAACAAGTCAATCAGCCTCATCTCTGTTAAATAAAAGCCTGTCCTTTCTTGAAGCTAACTGACAGACACAAACACTGTGCACACAGGAGGCACATCCAGGTCCCTTATATACAGTTGATTCTCAATTCTAAAAAAGATATCATCCCAGGATTTTTGAAGCTAAACTGGTCAATACCATCTGTTTACCAATTTACTTGGCAAACAAATCAATAAACGCAAATCAATAAACATAATTACCAAAGCCAATGAAATCAAAAGAAGCATCCTCTAATTTTGGGCTGGATGATACTCCTGTTATGTTATTATGGTTCTCAATTTCCCAGAGCCTAAGAAACCATCTTTTAATGTTTTGTTTTGTCCGATCAAACGTCCCAAAAAAATGAAACCTACATAAATCACAGAAAAGTAACAGATCCTCACGAATATGAAGCTGGAAACAAATGTTTTTTAATTGTTTCTTAATAATTCTCTGTTGATCAAATTTATGAAACTACAAAATGTTTCAGCTCCAACATGAACTATTCAGAAAATAAAGTCATTGTCCTGAATTGTCTTACATGTCCTTTTACCTTTATGCTTATTTATGTATTTTATCATACATACATGTGTCTGTACCGGCATGATATCTACATTTTTTATGTTGCGAATATTAAATAATTTACCACAAGTGTCTGAAGAACTTCTTGCTGTTAATGCAGTAATTTTAAACGTCACAGTTTTGCTTGTGTGGTATATTTTCAGGCCGTGTACAATCCAATAAAGGCCCCCAGTGCTCTTGTCGTATATGATATATAGGAAACAGTTGTGCGGGATACCAGGGGCCGAAGGGGCCAAAGGGCGAAGGGGCCAAAGGGCAAATGTATAAGAATATCGGAGCCCCATACAAGGTCTTGACTTCAGCCCAAATGTGAATAACATGTACACTATATAAGGAGGTGTAAGAGCTCGAAAGTCAGGGAACTCACAGATTCGACTCGAGACCTCCGGGCGCTCTAGACGTCCGTCATGACATGTGTTGCTTGTGTGTAATAAACTTTATTATACCAGCAAGAACAGTGTCCGCGGAGCATCCTTTCTCATCACTTCAACAGCACTGTCGCATGAAAGATACGACACTTGATTTCCTAACTATGTGCCCTCTTTGTGAATCAGCTGAATAGGAAAACTCTGACTCTGCTATGACTTTGTGCTGAATGTATGAAATCCTTTATATGAGCGCTAGTTCAGTGATAATCCATGTATCTTGTTAGAACTATGGTACCAAGTGTCCAGACTGGGTTGCAGAGATTAATGGTCTTCCAATAAAATGGCCTTTATACCTTCTAAAAGTCATACCCTCATGGACACTGTCATATGCAATAAAACAACCAGCAGCAGCAGTCTGAAAATTAGGATAAAATATATGCTCCATTCTCTATGGCAATTAACTTTATGCATTTGCTTGGGAAGGATCCAGGATTACAGTCAGATATAATTTGCATCCAACTTTGCTGGCTAGAAAAGTTTCCTGTGTTCTGAGGGATGTTGAAAGTGAAAGGTAAAGCCCCATGGCTGCAGTTAACGCATCAATACTGTGATACAATATTCACTTTGTAGATATTTCTGTGCGAAACAGGTGTTTGAAGTTCAGCATGTCACATAAACCATTAAATTGCTATTTGAAATCACTGGACGAAGGCTACTTCTTTTAATGCCTACACTATACACCGGATAATGGCAGAATTTACCCTCTGAATTTAAATAATGCCATTTGTATTAGCATATCTTTCCCTTTAAATTTTAAACAAAGGTGTCGCATTCGATGCCAGCTACCGTGTAGTGCACAGCCCATTAGACTGCAGTGGCACCAACATATCTTGAAACTGGATTACCTGACATCCAAGAGCAAGCAAATAGATTTTTCAACCTCTAATCCTTTGTAAATCTTAAACCTTGGAGGTAAATGGACTGGGATGAATTTGATCATTATGTAAGAATGAATGGAGGCTTAATGGTGACTTAAGGGCTTAGGGTGTAGAGATTACTTTTAAGAAATGAAGGTGTTGTATGAAGAGGAGAAGGGATGGGGTATCAAGAAAGCAGAAGGGGGGATTCTGTTATTGAAAGGTGAACACCTGAGACAAATGACAGGAGTCACAGAATAGGCATTACGATTCATTCCCAGTCCCACCAACCCGTTGATCCAGCCTCATCAGCTGTTGGAATTAAGTTGCCTCATCAATAAAACTGTCATCATATTCAGCCACTGCAATTAAACAGATGGATGATTCCATAAAAGCTATTGTTAAAGGAGTTAGTGACTGGAATATTAATAATAAAGACAAATATGACATATCAAAAGCTTGTCACGTTACACTTGACTATATTACTATATATATATATATATATATATATATATATATATATATAACTCCAATCAACCTAGGAATAAATTAATTAATTTAATAAACTGCAGATACAATTTAGTAAAGTAATAGTACAGTAAAAAACAGATGGCTCACTCTTTAGCTACTTTCATCATTGATTTCAGACATGGCGGTTGTTTTTTCTGGAGCAGAATTTAAGGATTGTGTGTGACACTTATGTTGTGTAAATTAACTGATAAATAAACTTGCGTACTTGATGATATTAGCGCCAGTATTTTAGCCTGTATTGGAGGCAGATACAAGTATAATCGTAACAACTTTACTCTAGCTATATGTAGCATTAAAGTCGCAGTGAGCCATAAGACCAAAACAATGAGATAAGATGTGCCAAAAAAACAACTCTGGAGGGGAACTGCAAAATTTGGTTGGTAATTATCTGTCGGTTCACCACCATGTAAGTAGTCCTGTCATCCACCGTTGTTATAAATAAAATTGATTTTAGCAGCTTTGAATATAAAGAAATGTATTCAACATATTTATAGGAGAGAGATCATTTTGTCTTATGCTGGTATTCAAATTTGTGATAACTGGTGACATAAAATGTCTCAACTAAGACAAGTTGAAGAGAGAAGGGTGAAAACACCTGCCAGGATATTAACACCAAAGAAGTGTTAACAATGTGACAACAAATGCTTTTCAAAGAATAAAAAAAGACACTTTAACAAGCAGATTCCCCAGGGGCCGTTATAGCAGTATGGAACTTCACTTTATAAAACCACCACATTAAACAATATCATTTAACACCTTTAATAAAGAACGAATTGTCTATTTATATGACAGTGTTTATGGCCCTGCAACTCATTCCGCAGCAACAAAAGCCTGGCAGAAAGCACATCCTCATATACTTCAATACCACCTCAGTGAGACATGTAATGTACAGAGGCTTTTGTCTGCCACTTCAAATTATATCACTTCATTAACAAAGGCAACATTTCCTCAAAGACCAGATGTTGTGTTGAAGCTAGGTTGTTTGAAGTCAAAGCTGATGGCTCTCACATGGATAGCAGGTCACTGCAGTCATGAATTATAAAGTGACTTCACAATATGACTTTGCACAAAAAAAAACTATTGGTGTCCCAATAAAACCTGATACTCAAATACAAAGAGGAGTAAAATCAAAGTGAATTAAACATCTTCTGTCCTTGCATTAAAGGACTTGAAGGGTATTAATATGACTGGATTTTTTTAGAACATGTCGCTCTTGAGTATTACAGTTCAGCTATAATGTGACTGATGGCAACATACTGTTAGCTTGGCAGACGGTAATACTATTGATCCGTGGACATCAAATAACCAGCCTTTTAAATTGATAGAGAACAGATACTTACAGCTACGGCTTTCAAGCAGAACAGAAATTGTCTGACTCGTGTCGAGACAACAGCCCTGTGTGGGAAGTAGCAGCTTGGTTGACAAGTCATCTGAAACGGCTTCCCTTCTGGCTTCTACTCTCGCATCATTTGCTACTTCACCATAAATGAAAGTCAAGGCTAGTTCAGCAGCTAGTCTACGGCAGCCTGCTGAGCTTGGAAGCTTCAGTGTGCACGAGGAGGGGGTCTGATCAATGCAGTCGAGATTAGCTTTTTTTTTTCCAATCCAACCAAAAAGTTTGCATTTTTTTCCCAGACTACTCTTAACTCTGCAGCACTCCGTTTGAAAGTGTTGAGTGCAATGGTAGAAGATTAGTTGCATGTTGACAAACTAAAAGCTCCCTGGACTCTTTAATAAATTACATTTTCTCTGACATAAATAAAAGTAAAACAGCTGATTAGATAAATATGCTGGTGAAGAATTTCTCTCACCCATATGCCTCCTTATAGGCTTACCAACAGTGTTTGAAACCTCCTGTTTTTGCATCACTATAAATCCAAAAAGGAACCTCCAGCGTGTAAATCAAAGTTAGGTGTTTTGAATATGAGGGTTTTCTTATAACAGCCAGATGGTGTAACTCATACTGTATGAATGAGTAATGCAGGCGGCCACTGTAAAATGAAAGAGCCCTGAAACACAAAATGAGGTGGTGACTGAGCAATGGCCAAAAGCAGAGGATTGACAACGACAGCAACCCAGAGTGTTTCTGATTCACAGATGGAGCACTGAGGCTCTGACTGAATTGGTTATAATTCAAACACACTGACCAGACGAGGTCTTGAAATTAAATTTCGAAAAATATAGCTGTAATTTTCATTTGGAAAACAGTGAAAACAGACAGAGCACATCCAAAAAGTAGGGTATGCAAACACAAAGAAGTACAAACACAGAGACAAAATAAATAAATGAATTAAATGTAAGATTTCATCATGCATTGTTACAGCCAAATTAACTTCATCCTGGTCTTTTTAATTTTGGGGAATTTCTGCTCTATTATAAGGCAACACGCAACAGAGAAGAAAAGAAAGCAGAGGGGGAGGGAGGCATGTTTATCCATGCGATGTAGGCAATGCAGTGTTCCTGGAATTTGTGAGGAAAAATTAATTATTTGTCTTTGGTTGTGTTGTTTGCTTACAATTTCTTATCAATATGCATTTAATGAATGTATCTACGTTTCTATGATGTTCACTCCCTGAAACAATGCTATAGAAACCCTCCCCCCCTCAGCAGCCTGTGCATTACGGCCACCCCGGAGAGAGGGGAGCTGGTGGGCTTCTTCTACTGACAGCAGCGCCCACAGGGTTGTCTGAGCACGTCAACATGCTATATGCAGGGAGCTATATGCATCACAGTGTCCAGGTTTTTGGTGATGTTATGCTGAGGAGGCAGAATCCATGTGGGGTAGGTAGGTGAGATAAAATGGTGAAAAAGGTGTTTAGGACTAAATTGAATTAACATTGATCATATTAAGTCTACTGTTCCCCTCCCTAAGGTACAATATGGAGAGCCAGGGCTGAACGGGTATGACTACTGACACAATGAACACAGACTTAACTAAAATTGTTGCTGTAGCAGGGAAAGCGTTCTATAAATACTCTATATATTACTATATTTTCATTGATAACAGTATACTGTGTATTTAACAGATACACAGTCAAATACATAAATGTTTTTTTAAAGAATGGAGTGTTGTTTGAGCAAACATGGTTTATAATCATATTACTAACTCAAAGAGAACCAAAGGGCTGCCATTCAAATTAAATATTTATAAGTGTGGTTTCTGATTTTGCTCTGGTGCATTAAGGTTCAGAACACTTTTATGAATTTATATATATATATATATATATATATATATATACACACACACACACACACACAATATACTGGGTGTATCTATATATACACACAGTTTATATTGTGTTATTGGTGATAATTGACCTTGGTTAACTCTGAAGACCACTTTTAATTAAAAATGATTAAAAATCCCTAAAAATAACATATAAAAGTCATGCTGTAATTTGGTATCTAAAACTTTTGACATTTTTGCAAGACTTGCATTTATCGACAACTGGATAGTGAGCGCTTCTGATCTGGAAACTGCCCATATCGTTTTTTTATTGTCACTTTACCTAGGGAAGCCTACATCCTCTGAATGCTCTATCTAGGTCCCTAGGTCGTGGAAGTTCACAGTTACGTCAAGTTTAAAAACTCCACTCGGACGTCATGTTTCTATCACTGCATATCAAACCTGGAGCCGATAGATACCCATGTCTACTGCAAAAAAGGTTTCAAGTACACAAAAACGGCCATTCAGCAGAGAAAGATTATGAGGCTCCCTTTTTCACTAGAAATGGAAACTCACACAGATTAAAAGCCATAACTACTGAAAAGCAAGCTGAAGTTAGAGGCCAGTGAGATGCATACAAAGGCTCTAAATCACCAACTTGATTATTTTAGGACAAAAACTCCCAAGAAATGTCCTGGATGCTGTAGGGATCTCCATCGTCTTTGACCCCAACATGGAAGAAGAAGAAAAGGTAGAGGAGGATGTTGTACACTTCAAACCGACAACTTCATGCTTCTGAACACAATTAGGACACAAGTCCCTTTTATTTGGTAATCTATCACCTGCAATATAATAAATAATACAGTGTGCTGCCTGTAGCGCTTCTGTAGAGAATTTTAAGTGATTAACATTAAATGCATGGCATTTAAAATGTAAGCTGGATAGAGTGGAAAACAAAATAGGACAGATGTGTTCAAGGTTGTGAGGGAGTGGAGCATATCCCATCATGCACTGGGTATTACCCAGGACAGTTTGACAATCTCACAAGGCTAACACAGAATGACAAACACATTCACACCTACAGGCAATTTAGACTTTCTGATTCAACTTACTTGCATGTGGTTGGACTTTTAGAGGACAATAAAGCACCTGAATAAAAGCCAAACATGCCAACCAGTGCTATAACTTTTACAAAAAAATAGAGTTTGGATGGATGTTAACTAACATTTCATTGATTCAAATTGATTTAAAACCGACCGAAATAGCCTAATCCTAAAATATGTTGTAGATTTAATATTGTTCTGCTTATTTGCAATGAAAAAAACAATCTGTTGGATTGGTTGCTGTTAGATGTTCAGTTTGAAGGGGATCACAACACCTGATTAAAAGTATAATATGTAATTCAAAATGTGCCTCTCCTCTCAGGCTCAACAAGCAAAAAAGAGAGCTAGAGATAGAGGGAGTGCAGCGGCACTCGAGCGAGTTCGAGAGTAAATGAAGAGAGGGACAGGCGTTAGTGTTAACAAGCCGTGTATCAGAAGAATTAAACGTTATTTTCACAGCACAAATAAACAAATCCACATCTCCTGACAATCCTGTGGGAAGGTGCTGGATTTTGAATGAATGCAGCCCAAGGCATCTTTGACCCTACGTGGTTTCAAAGATGTATTAGATGGTTTGATGTCATGATTATAGACTAAGCACAGCATGATAGTTTTTTACATGTTGTGTTAGCAACAACTGATAGGGCGACAGGTCATGCAGTGTTACAGCAGCAGACAGAGCATTTTACGAACACATATAGATAGAGATGCAATTATAGATAGAGAATTTTGTATATGAAGAAATCAATACATATTGAACATTTGCATTTTAGCTAAAATCTTACTATTTAAAACAAACTACATTAAAAATCAGTGGCGAAATGTCAGGGCCTTCAAGGTATTCAGAGAAGGCCCTAGAATCCTCAGATTCAAAAAAATATAAAAACATATGATTAATTATATTAATAAAATAAAATAAAATGTAAAATTACGCCGACTTGTTCCTGTTGTTTTCCGTCCATGCTTTGTTCATTCGAGTGGTTTAATGTTGGAAAAAAAATGCAACCAATCAGATATTTTTCTCTACGTGTCTCTGGGTAGAATATCCTCTATTTCTTTGATAGAATGCCCTGACAATTGAACGTAATGAGAGCATACGTTTGGATTGACAATTTGATCAACTAATCATATTTGGATTTGTAGCCAATGGGCATATTCTCTCAGAATTTTCCCAGTTCCAGGGTATTCTAGAAGACCCTCTCACGAAACCTAGCTTAGTGCTAATTGTTTTCGTAGTAATTTGCCTCTGCACTATACTTTTGCTCTGGTTTATGCTTTAAGATGCTTGTTTAAGAAAGGAGATGCACTTATGACTTCTGGTAACTAGTAGTTCTCTTGAATACCTATGTTGAATACACTTAAGTCGCTTTGGATAAAAGCGTCTGCTAAATGACTGTAATGTAATGTAATGTAATGTAATGTAATGTAATTAGCGATTGATAGCCAACTCTGAAAATGGCAACAGGTGGAGATAACATTCACGCAGCCAGTGGAGATGATATTATCGCCAATTTCTTATCAGTGCCCTTTTCAAGACGATAACTAGAACAACATCATTTTTGAAGATGGAGCAGTAACATTGTGTTTTGCATATAACATAAACGCGGCCAGGGACGACCATATTTCTAGTTAGTATTATTTTTATTTGTAGGGAGGTATAGAAGGGCCCGTTCTGATAGTTACGATTCGCCACTGTTAAAAATACTCCATGAGAGTTATGTGACCGTGCAGGTGTGAGACCGTGTATGCAGAAGTGTTTTGATTGTTAAGGTGGTTGCAAAGATATGTGTGTTTGGGAAGTAATGAACATACGACTGCGTGAATGAGAATTGGACAATACGGAACGAGTTGGGAGAGAGTTTGTACCATGATGTTTTGAGATTACTTTGCTGTTGTGAAAACAGCCCCCATGTACTTCAAGCCATTCCTCAGATTTCTTATTCTCTGATCACCATGGAGCCAGGCAAGAGGAACACAGTTTTCTTTAAGAATTCAAGGTAACATGGGCGGAGTACCATTCAAGGCTATGCAGGATTGATGCCACAATAGAGTTCTGAATAAAGCAAATACATTTTCTAAGTAATACTGAAGGCTTACTATATTATACATTTCTATCACCATGTATTTCATTTTAGTCAAATGCTTGAAGCATGCTGGTTAATTGCTTAAATGATAAATGACTTGATTAAATAGTGCAATAATAATTATTTGCTTATAAATAAGTTAAATTGTTCAAATGATTGTTCAAATTCTTTTGGTATTAAAATGTTGTTTGTGACAGACAGGTTGTGTCTCTCATGTATTAGCATACATTCAGGTCTGTTTGCCTGTCCAGGTTGCCTGCGGGCTGCCATCGTTGTTTTGATTGGGAAACAGGGATGCAACTTGGGAAACAAGTGTAAAAGACCTCTATGACCAAAAGTATACTTGAAAAAGCACAAACTCTGGCTAGTGATGGACAATAACCACATGAATCATTGTGGTAGCAGTACTGGACTGATCAAAATGTTTCCTGGTTTTCATGTTGATTGAAAAGCTGAAATGACACTGCAGTTATCAAACTGTGATAATTGGACAACAGTAACATCCAACAACTAGGCTTCAGCAGACAATGACAAAATAATATCTGGAATTTGACAGGAAAATGAAATATCATAGTCAATAACAAGCTCAGACATTGTGTTTCACAAACTGTATGTACTAAACCAAATACCAGATTTCCCAATTTCAACTTTGCAACAAACACATTTTAGTAGACTGCACTATTTAGGTAACCATCAGATGTTTGGATTTTCTAGTTCAAGTGTGAAAACTGTAGACTAAGCACAGCTTTAGTCTTCTCACATGTAGACAACATGTGAGAAGTGCCTGAAGCGTCAAAACATGGCATCACTTTCCCACACAAACTGAGTCCAATTAACAAGCCGAAGGGGATATTACATGTTTGAACGCTGCAAGCATTCACCAGCCCCTTCACACTATCTTTGTATTAGTTGGCCAATGTACCCACATTTCACAAATTGTCTCCCTCTCTTTATTCGACATGTAAGATAAGGTTGCTTATTGATGTGTGACTATGTGCCAAACCTTTTTCAATTCTTGTCTTACATTCAGGGAAGCTGATTGCAGCAATTATGACTGAACTGTATCTGTTAATAAGTTAAACAACAACCTTTAACTTGGAAAGGGACATTGGCCACTTTTAAAATAGATTATTTTAAGCAGATTTCTAAAGAGTACACCATTCTGTGAGCTTTCTTGGTGACCTTCTGGCCTGTACCTACACAGAGAGAGAGGGTTGTGCACGTCACAGAAGTGGGAACACACACACATTATTACACCTTAGACAATCTCAGGATGAAATTCGTTGTCATTGAGTGGGAAATTGATCAGAGAAGGAATAGAAAGTTCCTCATCTAACTGTGAAAAAGATAATGCCAAATCCAGGCGAGTGTTGTATCGTATAATTGATTCTTATACAATACCCCCAGGGTACTACACCTCTTAGTGTCTCAGTTGTTTCTCTATTTGTGTACACTAAAACAAAAAATAAATAGTATGTTAATTAGTACCATTTAGAGGTGCTGCAAGGCAAATTCTGTGACTTTTGGACAGAGTGAGGCAAGCTGTTTTCCCCATGCCTCCAGTCTTATGCTAAGCTAATCGGCTGCTAGCTTCATTTTATTATTAACTGACATGAGAGGTAGGAAAGCCAATAACTATAAGTCTCAAAATGTTAAACTATTCCTTTAAGGCAATAGTATGAAAAAAACACAACTTGATGAGACTATTCTTTTTACCATTTATTTGAATCTGTTTTACAAATTACCAGTCAAATTTGATATAATTATAAAGCATTCAGACAAATGTTTTCAGGTTCTGTTCTGTTGGGCGGCATTAGCATTGGGTTGGTCTTGCTGAATATGTTTTAAATTATTCATAGATGACTGGGACTTGGCCTTGTGCTCCTTTCAGTCTACACACTGCCCTTAGATGATGTCATCATTACGTCAATTTCCACAGCTACACTGATGACACACACATATATCTGAAGAGCCAAATTATACAACTGGCTCACAGCCTGTCTGCATTTAATAAATAGATGATTTATTAATCCCTAAAATTTAATGAAAGATACTCAAGACATAAATACTTTTGCTATGCCCTGAGGCCAAAGGAGATGCACCGAGCAAGAATCTTGGATATCTGGTTCCCCACATCAAGCCTCGGCCTGCCGCCTTTAGTATTAAATCACACCTCTGAATCAGCTTCTTTCATCTCAGAAAATTTGCCAAGGTGCAATTTAAGCCAGCAAGATGTCAAAAAGCTAATTCATGCCTACATCTCAAACAGGCTATAGTACAACACATTTCACTGGTTTTACTGAAAAGTCTATTTAGGAACTACAAATAATTCATACTCCGCTGCTTGACTCCTGATCCAAACAAGAAAAAGAGAGCATGTGAGTGTTTTTTGGCTGAACTGTGCATGGCTCCAGTTATCTTTTAGAATTTAAAGTACCTTTGCTTGTAGGGCTACATATAGTAAAGCTCTCGGCTTATATGGAAGACTTCTTGTCTTTTGTTTTAGAGTGCTTCAGTTTAGCTCACATCCTTCCAATGTGTTTTGCTAAGACTTTCAGAACCAAATATAAGACAATAGGACATTCCAATTACGTAGAGCTTAAAACACATCTATTTTGTTGGCTTTCAATTTGTCTTTTATCTCTCTTTGTATCTATATTTCATATTTGACAATATTACTACGATTCTATTTGGACCCTTTTGCTCCGGATTTCTCTTTATTCTATAGAGCACCTTAAGTTACATTATTTGTGTAAATGTGTAATCATTTTTAACCTGTACAATGACTTTCAATTTCAGCCTTCAGTATGTGTGTTCAGTGAGCTGTATAGTTACTTTTATTAGCATCACGCATCTCTCTCTATTTTTGAGCAAGGCGGTTAATGCTCTAGCAAGAAGACAGGTGCCTGGAAAGGTTTATTGATCACGAAATATATGACTTTAGCTAAAAAAAAAAAAAAAAAACTGTGATAGAGAGAAAAAAGCAACACAACTCTATGTATAACATTAAAGTTGTATTATTTTGGGCTTATTTTTTCCCTTTAAACTTCAGCCTACAAGCCAAGCTAATTAATCATTAAGCAATAGTATAGATGGTCTGAGAGAGTAAGAGAGAGAATAAAGAGACTGAGTCCCTTAAACTCTGCATCCTCTCAGCAGTCACACATTCACTCTCTACTGCGTCTAGTATGTTCCGTCATTCTCAGTCAATACTACTGCTTTAAATTACTCAAATTATTAATCATGCAACGTTTGTGATGGAACACGGACCACACTGCGTCAAAAGAGTGTCCGTGTGCGTAAAATCTCTTGCGCATTAACTACTTACACTGCTGTTTTGTCCGGACCAGTGCACCATCGCCTGGTTGTGAGCAGTGTCCCCGGTGAGTGCAAATGTCGAACTTGGGAGCTCAAACTCCTCCTGGTCCGAAAACGAAGCGTACTCCCCATCCTCATGGCTGAATTCCGACCAGGTCTCTGCGCTCCTCGCACTCCGTGCTCGTCTCCAGCTGGCCACATCGGCATCCTCATCGTTCAGGCCTACTGTCTCATCAACCCCATTCCCATTCCCATCGTTGGTATGTTGGACATCTCCGGTGCTGTTTTGGGTCGCGGTACTCTCACTGGGAGAAGAGGCAGCCGCGCGTTTCGGCACGGAAACTTTTGGCTGACCGTTCAACGCGTCCTTCTGGAGACAACTTGCGTTATTCCCCTGCACTTTGGACGAACTTTCTTCGCTCGTCGTTGATTCTGCAGCGTTGTGCGTTTCGTCTCCTCCGGCGGTGGGTTTGGCGCCCGGTGAACGATCCTTAATTCCAACAAATTCATGAGTTGGTGCCTCGCCAAAATGAGTGAAATCCAGCTCCGAGGGTCCGCGGGGAACAGCTTTAATGATCGGCTGCTGGCACGAGGGAATGCACCTTAGCTCCGCGTCTGTTCCGCCCAGGATGGAAGTTAGGGTGAAGAGCCAAATCCACTTAGAGAAAATGATAAAAAGGCAGTGACCGAGGCGCGTCTCCATTCTACGTTAATTCCGACGTAAAGGCGTGTTAAAAACATACCATTGTTTCACTCTTTTTTCAGCGTTTGGTCTGTCATCACCTGCCAAAGTGGAGTCCGTGAATGCACTGTGGGGAGCGGCGCGCACGGACAAGTGTTCCCAAGTACTGATGCAAACGATGCATCAGAGGAGGAGCTGGAGGCTGAATCCTGGACGAGAGGGGAGAGGGGCCAATACCTCGCATCCTCATCCCAACCAGCAGCTGGGCGTACTCTTAATTAAGTTATATTTCTGTGGAGGCAGTGGTCCCCTGGGGGTTTTCTTATTCTGTTTTTGATTAGCCGTGTGCCAGGTACTATTTAACAGTGCAATATTTGACTGGCTCATCATCCTATAGGTAATTATGCATTGGATTAAAACAATTTGAAAGGTATTCCGATGATGGGGTCTCTGGGGAAAAGTCTAGGGACATTATTGGGTCTGCGTCTGGTAGACATTGCGTGGAACTGTTCCTGACTTGGGCTTTAAGATACAATGAGGCTTTGCATTTTCCATTAGCAAATGCCTAGTTAATCAATTAACAGGATCGCCTGTGTTCCTTTTCAATTATGCCATGCAGGTAACGATTCTGTTGTGGCCAGCCTGCAAAATGGCTTGCATATTGTTTCACAAAAGGCTGCACTCCTGTATTATCCATTTGACACAGCTGAGTGGAGAGTGCATATTCCCCAAATGTTAGCCTCTGTTTTGGGTGCCCTTTTTCAGGTTAATGTAGAGGTGTCCAACATAGAATACTCAAAAGGATTCAAACAAAAGGTGAGTAGGTAATCATTTTCTCCATCAACACCTCTGGTCTCTGCTGTTGTATTTAAGCACAGAGGAGTATGCGGGTGCCATGGAAATAACTGAGAACCTATTATTGCCATGCAATGAGGACACCCTGGAATATAATGTTATATTTCTCAATACTTTGGGCTTTGTTCCAGTTGGCTAATGGTAAACCATTAGAAGAAGTAGAGCCTGTCCAAACCCTGTGATTCGATTCTATTTCTAGGCAACATTTAGTCAATAGCATGAGGATGCTGTTGACTGGTGACTGATGCCGAAGAGACTCCCTATATTGAGCTGTGTTCTCCCCATCGCTCTGAGCTGCGACGTGATCCTGTTCAACACACGGGTCAACTGCACAGAGACGTCTTTCATTGGCAGCCATTAGTGATGCAGTGAGCAAGAGCTGTCTCAATCTGTTTCAGTTAGCCCCCACCAGACAAGGGGAAACCAGTCTATAATGCAGATTGATGGCTGACTGAGAATTTCAATCATGAGGAACATTGGCTAAAAAGCTCAAGTCTTGACTGTAATGCAAACCTAATGCACAGTCAAACTATTACAATGAGGATGATGTCTGAAGGAAGTGATGCCTCTGAGTGTGGCACCTGTATGACTTTTTACATGCATTTTTAACTTGCCTTGGCTTTGTGTGGGATATATCTGCAATGGCATTGTGGAGTGATCATAATGGATTTTTACCTGACCTGCCTGCTGAGTTTAGACACGAATGGTTGAGCACATGCTGGGTTTGCGTGTGCCTCGTTTTTAGTACTTTGTTTTGTTTTGCTTGCAATATTTCGATGATTCAAACAATTTCCAAAAGATGGATGCATCTAACGGTTAGATGGATATCGATTAACTACTGATTATTTTCTTGATCAACCGATTCATTTTTGAAATGTCAGAAAATAATGAAAGAGGCCCATCATTATTTCCCAGGGACTACGGTGACATTTTCAAATCAGTTGCTTAATCTGAACAAAAGCCCAAAACCTATAGGTATTCAATTTTCAATGATCTAAATCAGTGAACAACAGTTTAGAGGCTAGAACTAAAGACTGTTTGGCATATGCTTCAAAAGTGACCTGAACAATGACTCAACAATCAAAATAGTTGCAGACTAATCTAGTTGTAGACTTAGCGTTTAACTTCTACTTCTGCTTTTATTTATAATGTAGACTTGTCTTTGAAGTCACAGTGGGAGGGTGAAGCTGTTTAAATGTTGTATCTAAAAAAATAATAAATAAAAATAGATTTTGCAAAGTCAAATGTTAAAATTAAAGCTAGGTAGGCATATGAAAGTACAAGCAGACTTTGGGAGCTGTGCTGTTAAAAATCAAACACCCACTAAGGATCTTTTTGAATTGTTTACAGACTCCAAATTTCACCGTGCAAGGTGACATATTACCGGACTGATGTCTTATAGCACATTTGTGTGCACAACATGGCAGCTGAGTGGAATCATTGTCTTTCGACAGACAGGATTGCTGGTTTGCCGCCTGTCACACAGACTGAATACAAACTGTGTTATGCTCCCTGAGCTCATACTTCAATGATGGAAACTTGTGAGCAGACAGTGAGAAAAGCACACAAAAAGACAGAGGCGACAGCGATCCATGTTGTTGGATTATTCTCCGATTTTTAATTAAACAGATTTCAGTGGAAAAAGAAAAGAGCATTGTAGAGCCCCTCTCTTAAATTAGACCTTTCCCACTCTGATGTCTGGTTTACCCTCACAACTGTTCAAATGACTGGTGCTCATAACAGTAATAAATAAGAGGAGCGAAGACACTCAGAACATTAGTCATGCAGAGTACATTGTCTCGCCCTTCTGCTCCAACTAAAAAGCTAACATCTGCCTGCAGTGCTGCATTGAATATAAGCAGCAATGTGTGTGTATATGACTTAAAGCCACACACAGTTGCCATAGTATAATGACCTCTCTTCTCAGCATTCAATAATAATCTACGCCCAATCGTCCTCATTCGTGAAAAAAAATATTAAGAAAGTGTGAAACTTCTGTGCATGTTTTTTGCTTTCTTGCAGATGTGTTACAGAACCACTCATGCCGAGATAGAAGGTGTTGAAGAAGCTCTAGACACCCGAGACATCCACTTCAATTAGTGCTTAACACCCCTCTGGGGCACCAGGAGGGAAAATCGTCTTTTCAAATAATGATTTCAATTACATTATCAAGAGATATGGTGAAAGGCAATACAGGCAGCAGGTTAAGTGCTCCGACCCCAGTGAAATGCTGCGGGTTCTCTCTATTTGAAACCACAAGTACTTTAGTCAATCGTTCTTATATGTGATATGAGGTTTACAGTTATATATGTTGTCACTGTATTAAAATGGTGAAGTGATACTTTGCTATTCACAGATCTGTACAGATACAAAGAAATATACCATATGCATACTTTCTGCTGCTGTCCATTTATGCTTATTGTATTATACAGTATACATGGCTTTAATTCATCAACTTCAGCTACTAAATATGCACTATGATCTTAAACCATCATTTTCTTAACACAGATTTATTAATCAGTGAGGTGGATTTTCCCATTGAAGTACCTCTTCACCATCACATTAATTCTCATTCTTCCATATTATTTGCAGAATTTGCCTCTGTGTAGCTCAGGACAACAGCAGCAGCAATCTCTCTGATTACAACTTTACATTAATCCACATTTAAAAGTGCAAATTCTTTACACAATTCCATAAAATTATAAGAAATGAATGTTTTTACAGCTACAGGGCATAGATTTCTCCTCATTTCAATCCTGCCAAGAAACCAAAATGGACTAATGTAAATTAGTGTGATAGCTTTGAGAGAATAATTGGCCTGACTTGTTTGTAAGATTAGAAGAAATGAAACTATAGCCCAGGGCACCAGGCTTTTTTTTTTTCATGAGCAAAATAATGGTTAGATTTAGCCATTATGTAAGTAGTTTCTGGACTGAAAATGGCTTTGAATGTACTTGTATGAATCTTTGCAGTAAAACAGTGAACTAGTAGGACTATGCAGTGTATAATATGCAATCTCAACTGATTAACATACATCTATGTTGATCATTTTATAGATGATGCACTTCCCTATTTTGCTAATACATTTTTCTTCCAAGATACTTTTTAGATCATATTAGAAGTTTTCACATAATGCATCCAACAGAGCCCTATAC
This sequence comes from Anoplopoma fimbria, assembly GCF_027596085.1. Classification (NCBI taxonomy): domain Eukaryota; kingdom Metazoa; phylum Chordata; class Actinopteri; order Perciformes; family Anoplopomatidae; genus Anoplopoma; species Anoplopoma fimbria. Next base: position 10,874,243 of record NC_072454.1, on the reverse strand, counting down.
TTCTTTATTATGTTTTTTTTTAACCAACAAATATTATAGGTAATGCAGGCCCTAAAAGCACATGGCACTTAGGTAAAAATGTAGCATGTTCAATAACATATTCATTATTCACAGCGTCAGTGCTTGGATATTGAAAATGTGTTTACATTCACATCTGATAGCGTTGCCAACAAGCTAAAAATCCATTTAGACCTAAACTATACAATTTGCACACACTTACTAAGTTGTATTGCATCTGTTGTCGATCTCACAGAACTTGATATAATGGATCAGTCTACTGAATGGTTTTTTTGTGCACTGCCAAAAATGCAGAGAACATAATAAAAAGCCTGTTAAGTAAAATAACCTAGAATAAAGAACTCTTAAGTAAATGTAATATTTCCTAGTCTCCACTAAATGAAAATGTACTTCTTTAAAGCCACCAGACTTGAATAAAACAAATAAACCCATCATAGATGTTTGTGCCCATCTGTACTTTCAATTAGCCTAATATCTTGTTTCAATAGGAAAAGGGACGATTTTCAGAAATTAGAAGTTCTTAAAAAAAGTTTTTTTGTGGCCCTGTACATTACAGTTAGATGAGATGTTAGTGCTGATAGCTTTCTCAGTGAGTGTACAATGTTGTTTTACAAATGTAAGTGTTATTTGGTGCCACAACTAAAAGCTTCAGGGAAGTTATTTGTGAGAAGATGTTCAAGAAGTTAAAGTTTTCAGATAATGGCCCTATTCTTAGTTCTTTATAAAAATGGGCACCTAAGGAAATGATCGCGAGGTGATTCATCCCTTTATTAGATTAGTAAATTGGATTCCTCGCGGATGCCTTCAGTTGGTCAAAGGGAGCCCCGAGTGCAAAATGAAAAATAACCTATAGCTGGAGACACCCTGGCTGTAAACATTAATATCTGAGAGAAATATTGAAATATTGGCACAGATGGAAAAGGTTCTCCTGAAGTTGATTGTAATTAAAACTTTAAGAAGTCCATTGAGAACCACTTAAAAGCTCTGTGGTAGTGACAGAAGTCTGGGCACCCGCTGAAAATTTCCTCAGTAACGTGTTGTCTTTGTTTCTTCTTGACTGTCTCACTTCAGATACAATTACAGCAGTTTACAGCGATAGAGAGAAATCTTTGAAATATTAGGTAATAACCACAAATGTGAATATAATACATTAACTGGACTATAATTTGGAAAGTGTTCTTGGGGCATGTTTAAGAGATATGCAGGGAGAAACTCAGGAAGTCAAACAATCTTTCAGCAGACTCGTCACGGGAGTAACAGTTTTATATCCACTCGTCATTAGCTCACCGCAGCACAACCATGATTGTAATTATCAATTAAAAATAACCCCATTTAAACTGTCTGCTCAATTTGCAAATGACAGGTCATAAAACCCAATCTATCCATCTATCAACCCATTAATCAATCCATAATAACAGATAAGAACTGATGCAGTTTGCTGTAGTGAGGTGCTGAATAAGATCTGATTTTCACTTAAAGGAATACATTACAACTAGTGCCCCTAATTAACATGAAATGTACGTTAATGCCCAAAATTGCCATGCACTCTGCAGTGACACATAGAAGGGTTTTATGATCTCATGGCAACTTTGGGCAGGGCTACATTTGTCTGTGCCTTTCAAAACTGTAACAAATCATTGTTGAAAACTAAAATAAGTACCATGTTGTGGTAAGGGACATTTGTTAGGTCTGTGGTAAACACAAGGCTAAGAGTTTTGAACTTTTTGTTCTACAGCCAAATATGCCAGTAAATATCCCCACACATCAATTTTGAAGCTTAAAAACGCGGTTGCTAAGAGGCTAAATGAGACTAATAAACATACCTATGCCAAACACTAGTCCACCTTTAGCTTAGTGTTGGTGACATGAAGTCATGCCACAATGGTGTAGTATGTTAAAAGTCAACAATAGCTTCTTACTTCTGCCAATTGCATTAACTCTTCCAAAATCAAAAACAAATACTGTTCATTTGTGGAACAAAATGTGTATCATAAAGTCATGATCGTTTATTTGCCAAAGACTGTTTTTTCTGCAAAATCCAATAGAAAAATCCCATTAGCTTTTTTTTCGATGGAGTCTGTCCGATGACAACATCAAGGTTGGCATAAAAACATATGTCATCCCTGCAGCCCTATAAAACCCTGTGGTTAAGGTTCTAGGTTGGTATAATAAAGAAATAAAAAACCGCTGCAGCTTTATATTTACTGACCAGAGAGTGTTATCAATGTTCTAATATCACTCTGAGCCAGTGCTCGAAGTACTTGTACCTCTACATTTCACCCGTTGGCATACAATGACTTTTTCTTGAGCAGCAGCGATACACAATCATACGAATCATATAGCCATATGAACCATAAACAATGTGGAGAGGTTGGTTGAGAACGAAGGTGATGACGTTTTCTGAAACTGCTCTTTTGATTTACAGAATATCATTTAACAAACATGTTCAATGTTCAGATGAAGGTACAGTATAACTTGCTTAAAGCAATAATAAGTAAATAGGAATAAGTAGCAAGAGATTGCTGATACTGGCTGATACACACTCCAACATATGGATAGGGGGATCATTGGCACTTGTTTTTTTACACTTCAAAAAAGGGCACTTCAAGCACAGCTCTCAGCAAGAAAGCGAAGTAGCATAAATGATTTCTCTAAACCTGGCTTACACACCCTTTGGTAGCAGCTTAGCTTTGGCGGCAACATGCTGTTCTTATGTTTCTCCTTGTAAAACAGTCATCTTCTAGTCCCCTTTTCCCTGAACTTAATTAGTCATGGAGCGAAACGTATGAAAAAAAGAGAAGGTCATTTTTTGTTGTTTAGCATATGGATAGAAACTTCAGGACACAGAACACTAGCTTCACATGTTGACCAGTAAGCACTAATGAGGTCAGCACAGCCTTTCCTTACTGGTCTAAAGGCCATGGCAAACTTAAAAACACTAAAACACTGAACTTTGCACAATAACAAGGGAGCGAGAAGGTGTTGGGAACTCCCACACGGTACATCAGTAATTCACAAAGAGAAATATTTCATCCTGCAGAAGACCCCTCTTATTTTCAGGAATGTCATTTTTTGAGTCATATGAAGGAGCTGGAGAGAGACCTCCTTTCCAGGCATCAATTATTAACCAAAGCTTATATCACAACCTCATAGATCAAAACAGCAAGCTTGTAATATACTAGAGGGCATCTCATATATTTAGCGCTGCCAGAGAATCACTCCTAAGACAGAAAGGTTAGGCGTTTGAAATCCGATGCAAACTCACGAGTCTTTGTAATTTCCCTGACAGGTACACGATATGGCACAGGAACACTGTAGGGTATGTGAGTCTATCTTTGTACTTCTCCATCAGAGGCAAAGGATTTTGCACCACCACAGAATAGGGTTCCTGTGAAAATGAATATTTTATGATATTGCTACCAGGCTATGATTGGTAGCATAAGAGTAGATTTGCATTCCAAACTGCCTGTTGTGCAAAAAAAAAATCATCATTACCAACCTAAGTCCTAATGTACCCAGCAGTCCAAAAACATGTGGTACAGTGTTTTTCTATTGTCTCCCCCTGAGGTTAAAAACGACAAGGCAGGTAAAAATATATTTACCCAAGGTTAAAAGCCCACAGTTCCCTAACTCATTAGAGTCATATTTAGCACTGGGAAGACCAGATTTCAGCTTATGCCCTATTTCATTCTGCTGCTCCCAGTGATGATAAAATGATATTTCCTCTCCTTGTGGCTGCTTTTAATAATGATGAGATACAGTTGCCATAGCACCTTTTATTGTATATTTTCAGCTCTCAAAAAAAACTATTTTTAGTTTTTTTTAATGCGCTGAGTGAACTTTTTATCTCATGTTTTCAGCAGCTTCCCATTGGTAGTCAGCATCTCAGAGTGAAGTAAGCGGTCCTGCTCTGTTTTAAGCACGGTTGCAAAACAAAGACATTAGAGGTGAAATGAATAATGTAGTAATTTCTCAGTAAGAAGTCTGGACACTTGCCTCAAGGGGGACTGCGTCACTCTCTCAGCCCCTGTAACCTATATTTGTTTGAGTCGGTTTTAACAGCCCATTGGGGAGCTTTCCAATACAACAAGCTTGCAACGTCTCAGCAGATGATTCATCTATGTCCTTGTGCTGTGATGCATAAATGTGATACAGTACATTTGTCCATACAACATACCTCTGGAGTTATTTAAAATGTATTTTTATAAGATTTTGTCTGCTGTCTGCTATAGAAAGTGCTTTGTAAGAGAATCCAAAGCCTATGCATTCCTATCCGTTAGAAAGTCTCAAGCAAAAATAACCGTACTGCCTCTGCATTTTAAGCCTACTCCATTCTGATCCAAAGAACCTGTCACTCTCCAACTCGTGGTGACACAAACAAACTGGAACCACCTCAGGTACTCGATGCTGATTTGCATTTTGTATCAAGTTCCTTGGTCTGACGCCAGCACAAGCATAAAAAAGCTCTGCTCCCCAGATATGGGGGTCCTGATTGAAACTGTAGGCAGAGAGGAGGCTCTCACTGTGTGCTCTCTATATAGAGAGCTCATTAGTTGGAGAGACCTGTGTGCATTGTTCCAAGTCTGCAGAGTCAGCGAGGGAGCCACTCATCACTTCACACAATCCAGACTCCTGCACATCTGGTCCGGCAGCTTCAGGGTGACCTGCACGTGCACACAGACACACACATGCACATGCAAATGTTGGCATAGAAGCAAACATAAACATTAACCAGCGCACAAAGAGATACCGAATGGATAATCTCCTGGCTGATCATGCATGCATTGTGTGAACTGAGCTCTGAGGATGAAATGTAAAAGATGCACACATATTCTTCCCCTCACGCACTAAACTCCACGCAAGCACTGGCCTGTATCGCCTGCGATTTACTGGCCGTTTAACACCCAGCTGAGGTAGCCACCTCCAGCGCTGACCCTGCACTGCAGCTCAGGGACGCAGGTACAGCATTTGGCAGCACTTCCCCCAAGAATCCCTCAGCACAGAAGGCAACTGTGCTGTCAGTCTCCACTTATGAAGGTTTTAGTTTAGTGGCTTGAAGTGCACAGTCTAAAATGCACAGCTACTTTCATATAGGTCACTGCTATCCCCAGTTCTCGATTATACAGCGAGCTGGTCTGCACTGCAGCATGCTTTACCAAACTGTAGCCGCAACTGTGTGTGCTCATATTGACAATGCTTTGGCATTGAGATTATAGGAAGTCATCAACATGCAGGTGACTGTCTCAAATGGCATATGAAGAAAGAGAAAATGAAATAAATCTATTCCACAGCAAGGGAGAGGGCATGCCTCTATTGAGAGCATGTCAGTGTTCATTCTATTGACAGACCCGTTTTATCTTGGCCACGTCATTTCCAAGACACGCTGAGCAGTGGAGGAAAAAGTTCACTGAGAAAACTGAGAACAACAAAGTCAAATATTGACTCTCTGTATCTGTATAAAAGAAATATACTTACTGGACCCATGGCTGCCATTTCAAAAGACAAAATTAATCAATGGAGTTCGTTGGAGCAGATTTCTCACAAAGGCACTCACAGAAAGCTGTCATTTAAGACCAAAACTGCTATTAGAAATCAATGACTGTTCACTTCCGATGCCAGTGGCAAGATGCCATAGTGGCTGCGTCAAAGTGTGACCCAGGGGGTACGATGAGATCACCTTTATGTTTCAGACCTGGTGTGAGTGGAAGTTAAGGCAGAGGTATATAATGAAAGGAAAAAAATTGTCATCTTGGGAAATACTCTTATACTTGCAGAAAGTCAGATCAGAATTTCAATACCGCTCTCATGTCTGTACTTTAGCTAAATATAAAGTTGGCCGGCTAATTTAGCTTAGCACAAAAACAGGGAAAAGGAGGAACAGCTAGGCCGACTCTGTCCAAGGGTAATAAAAATCTATATTGTATCTTTGTTGTTTAATAACGGAGGTTGGTTTTGTTAGATAGGTGATAAACATATTTCTAGTGAAGATTTGTGAAATAACTATCCCATTTTTCATTCCCACACATGCTCACATACTCTGTCTGTCAGATAATAATAAATGGAGCTAGAGCACCTATAGGAAACAACCCCAACATTTTTTAGTCTCACCATTGTAAACTTTCTTCCTGCTTTCAGCTAAGCTGTGCAGGTCTCCCACCAGATTACAGCAGGCAGGTGTGATTTGCGACTGGTCTACATTAGCTGGCAGCAGACTGCAATTTCAGGAGCAGTTTTTAAGCGGCTTGGACAGGTGTGCTGTAAGGATTAGACCACCTTTGATCCAAACATGTACAATCAATCATCACAGTACTTTACCTCATATGGTTTCTGTTATTATCAATCTTAATATTATCTTTGGTAGACAATAACAACGACTTCAGATAGGCTTTAACAACTGTAAATTGTATTCCCTGGCTGTCACAACACCTCTTCAAAAAACTGCTAATTGGGAAGACTGAGCCTATTCTCAGTAGCCAAGGAAGGGAAAAAGAAAGATAAAGAAAGGAAGAAAAGTGCGAGACTTCGACGTCCCAGGCTCGACTGTCATAGCACAACGTAGCGCTGCTCCTCTGAGATTTGCCTCTGTGAAAAGCAAACACAAAGGCTTGCATACTCCTCAGTTGAGTTTTATCGGAGGTGTGAGAGAAGAGAGAGTTGTCAAGGCCATCAGAATTGTATTCACAAACCTTATGTAGGTTCAAATTAATCTGTGCGGTGACGTCAATAGACTATATTTATGGAAAGCATCAGTATTCAGTGTTAGGGTGATGACACTCATACTTTATTTAACTGCATGACCTCATCATTATCCAGCGCCACTCCTTGCACTTTGTTGTGAAAGAATGAAATAAGAAACATGTCACAAATGAGGTACAAGCATTTCACATGGGAGACTATCAGAGTTCAGTGGCTTCTCAGAACATTTTTGATGTGACAGCATTGGAAATATTGCTGGCATCAAAGCTGCAAATTTTGGGGGAAACTCTTCCTAACGATGGATTTCAGTGATATCGTGTTTCCAGAAATTTCATGGTCCATTCATTTGAGGACACTAAAATTATAGGCACGATTAATAATAAATACATACAGGTGCATCCATTTCCATATGGAGAACGCTACTCTACTCAACTAACCTGTTAGCTGAGTTTTGCCACAAATTGTAGTGTGACTTTGAATTAGCCATTTGCCCCTGCAGTGAAAACACTAGCATGTTTTTTTTTGGTACTCTGTGGAAGGAGTTTGAAAAGTTAGCATGTAATTAGTTTCTTTACATCTGATACACCCACACAAGAATCGAATCTCAGAGAAAAGCCAGATATGGTTACTGGAGACATACCGATCTTTCTCATCTGTTTTATAAATGGAGAAGGAAGTTTACAGAGGGGGTTATCACTTTTCCAACTTACTTTAGCTGAAACCAAGTCCACTTCAGTATAATGAAAGCCTTGACAGCTGTGTTCCCAATATGACAGGTACAGTAGCTTGGAAAATAGCAATATAGGGCACTGAATTTAATACATTTATTGTACATCAGACCACAGATGATACAAGAGTTAGCGCCAGGATCAAGACTCGGTGGCTGCCTTGTACACGTTATCACAATTATCTTGATAATTTGATCCTATTAGAGGTTTGTGTGAAATTGACATAATTAACATATAAATTATTGAGCTAAGGCCCCAAAAAACATTTTGTGAGGTCACAATGACCTCTGACCACCAAATTCTTATCTTTTGTGCCAGAATTTAGGAAATTCACTCAAGGCGTTGCTGAGATAGCACCAGAATGATCCGGACATGAGTGACAGCCTCAGGCCATAGCTGTCTCTGGCATGGAGGCTTACAAATCTATCTTCTCCGTTATGGGCAGAAGAGAAACAGAGCCCTGCTGGTGGAGTTTTACAGCTTAATTTCCAGATACTGACCATCCAGCTTCTGGGTTTCTGTCTCCAGGTGCAGAGTATCGTCTGCTGAGCGAGCTAGCTGTCGGAAGATTTATCTGTAAAACTCCATCAGTAGGGTGAATTTTCTCTTGTGGCCATAATGGAGAAAATATCTGCATTCTATTTGCACTGGGGCTGGTTTTGATGTTTAAGTGGTTCACTTTGGAATAGTGGACATTGCGGGCGCCAGTTGCACAGAAATAAAGCGTCTTGACCCTGGCGCTAATTCCTGTCTCAATTGTGGTCTGATGAACTAAATGTAGTGCCTCATATTTGTATTTTCCAAGCTTCTGTACTTGTCATATTTTGTTGGACCCATGTGTCATAATGGGAACACAGCTGTTGAAGCTTTCTTTATACAAATGTGGTCATGGTTTCATAGACAGGAAAAAAATAATAGACACGGCCAGGCAGGGTTACCCTCAGAATGCATTCAGATATATTCCCATTTTTGGAGTGGATTGTTTCAAACTTTTAATGTGAAATGAAATAATTAAAGACAACATGTCTAAACTCTCCATTCTGAAAGGAGCTGAAATTTTTATGAGCACCATCCAGTTTTTTTAAGCCTGACGTAGGAAGCCGAGCTTTCTCTGTCGCACTCTTTTCAGGCTTTATTAATAAAATATGATGTTCACATGGTTGTGCTTAAGTAACAAAAAGAAACGCTGTCTGGGTTGTTCTACAATGATTTCAAATAAATCTTTAGTGAATAAGAAAAAAGAGATACACAAACAAAGTCATTGTCGATTTAAGTATGTCTTCTCATGATCAAAATGCCTGTGAGTATATAGCCCAGTATTAAAGAAATCAATCAAAAGTGAGGGTTCTGATCTCATTATTTTCCTAAATTAGAGCCCTAACGATGGTTTAATTGCATTGTGATACAGTCAAAATTGATTCATTTGTTTGTTAGATTCCAGTCCCACGGTGGCTTTGAGAGTCATTTATAGATGGGCAACCCATTAATTCTGCTCATAAAGGTATCGGTCACAGCAGCTGTCACCCACTATAAGTCATGACGGACAATAACGATGCTAACACAATGCTAATCCAGTGCCGTTAAAAGACCAAATTACAAAGTCAAGGTGAGTTTGCTTGTGTGTGACTTCTGCATGGGTACCATCGATAAAATTGCTTCATCTTTATGAAATCCTCTATTACATTCATATGTCTTAGTGATTGTTCTGGTTAATTAAAATATTAAGAAAACAGGCCTTTTATTCTGCATTGTTAGGGATATGCTGCCTCATAGGTATTCTAGCCACACACATGGCATAGTTTGTTTCTAGCTATTGTTATGTTTATACACCTATCAGTCTGGTCCTTCACTGGTAGCTTTAGGATCATATACCACCACCATGAGGTTTATAAATATTTTGCTGTGAAATGTCCTGACAACTTGGGACAACATTCATGTTCCCCTTTAGGATTTATTAAACTAGCTTTGGGGACCTCTGACTTTTCCTCTATAGCCATCATCAGGCTACTTTATTTTAGTGCTAATTATCTAATTCTAATTCTAATTAACATATTTTAAAGTTAAGGAAAGCTCATTGTCTTTCATGGTTGTTGCCTAAACCTAACCCCAGACAGGACTGGATGTGAACCACAATATCTCTTGTCAAGGTGCTGACCTTTCTACGCCCACCATCCACCCAACCACTACCCTTGGATTTTCAGTGACTTGGATTTGGAAATACGCTGCTTGTGAACATTATCTATGTACCATGAGGTGTCTTGCCAAATTCTAATTAGCAAAACAAATAAGCAAACATTGATTGGGTGATTTAAGTGGAGATCACTTTACTGGAAGCAGCCTGTTGCAGACTTCACATAGGATGATTATTATCCAGGAGGAACAGAGCACTGTTTTGGTGATACTATAGAGTACATGGAGACAAGTGCAGGATTTTCTCCACCTTTAACGCACAGGGCTTTGCGGTGTTTGAGCACCACCTGGGATCCTACTGTATGCGTGTGTTGCTTTTTGATCGCCTCTGAGGAGCAGCAAGGAGACTTGGCTCATTAAAAATGTATCGGGGGAGGGTGGATCGATGGATACAACAATAGAATACATTTAGTGAGGACCCTACAGTGACATCAGGGACATCTCAGTCAGCAGCGATATGATAAACTTGTTAAAATGATTGAAGTTGGACTTGCAGTTCAAATCCCAGGACAGCTGGCTAACATGAATCACAGCCAAGATACTGAAGTCATGACCTCAATTCTTTCATTTAACTGTGTTGCTCTTTGATAATGATAAATCCAACCAAGAGAACCAGGTACAGCACCCAAACCTCAGCTATATTTCATGAACCAAACTGGCTTTTATTTCAATCTATTGCATTCATTTTTGTGAATTGTAGGTAAAGATCCCCTCGGGTTAAGTAGAAGTGCAGCAGGAGACTGTGTGTAAGGTGAGGTAAAGTTAAGGCGTAACCCATTTCTACATTATCTCTCTAGAGTGTGCGTTATGAGTCGATGAAAAGAAAGGCAGAGAAAGAAAGGCACACTACCCACTGAGCAGCACACAACAAGACTACAAAAGCCCAGTGTGTAAAACAGGCTTTCAGATGTCGATTCAAAAACATTCAACATTGCTGACTAACTCAAATCACTAACATCATTAGAATTAATCCTCTCTGGACCTTTAACAGCTCTGTAGCGAATGTCATGGCAATCTATGAAATAGATATTCAGCTCAAACGTCAACCTCATGGTGGCGCTAAAATTACGAGATCACCAAAATCAGCAGGATTCCTGGGGACCACGAATGTCACGGACAAAATGTCATGGCAATCCATCTAATGTTTGAGATATTTCATTCTGGAACAAGGCAGAGGACTGACAATTGGCCATTGCTATCCCTAGTTGGCTTTCTTTCGAAAAGGCAGCAGCAAACAGAACCATTTTAAAGCTTTGATTTAACAGAACTGTGAATTGGAGCAGACCTCGAGTTTACTGATATGTGGATGAATGCTACTAAAAACTGAATGCTGCCTCTGCAGACTCTGGGGACACATAGCAAACCTGCCACAGACAATCTGAGAGGTCTGGATGTTTCATAACATAGCTACAGATCAGACATGTATTTTCAAATCATTCAGTGGTTTAAGAAAATCAATGGTAGTATTTTAAAATGTTTTTTTTGACAAGAAGCCAATGCCAACATCTGAAAACCAGAGAGATGTGCTGTCTTGTAAGGAATCTAGAGGCAGAGTTTTTAAAAGCTGCAGCATTTAAGAGAGGGCTATGGACCATTTACAAGGCTACAGTGTGTGCTTTTGCCTTTGAAAAACTATCCGATGCATGACTACTGTATTGATAAATTAGGGTAGAATGAACAGCCATATATATATTTGTTGAGATTGTCTGACCTGTCACAATACAGATAACAAAAATCCATGACATGTCATGCCCACATGGCCCGACTTTGCCAGGTGTGCATTTAGCTGACAGGATTTCATTATATGTTGAAATTCTGAAAAATGCTGGAATATGACAAATAATATCTTATTTAGCTGTTGGACGGTGCTGAACGGTGCTAAGGTCCCAGAGGGTAGCACGACTTTTCTGAAAGCTGATTGAGCATTGTCTGACAACGCATCTGACAAATCTATTCACAATGCAGTTTAACTCACTGTTTGGTAAAAAATATTCCGGAATAGTTTTTGTTTACTCTAATGATAATCTCATGTCCAGTTATTTATCCTCAGTCAAAAAGCAGTTCTTCAACATTGTGGACAATTCAGCTGCATCAACAATTGCTTCGTGAATAATGAAAACCTCCAGAAAATTGATATTGAATAGTTTCACAATTGGTTTAACAATCCTTTCAACATAAGAAAAAAATCATTAAGCCTTTTCTGTGCATTCTGCACTGATGGTCCTATTGCTCTGTTAAAAAAGCAAGTGACTCTCTCTCTGCTTTCATCTTTAATGTAGCATAGGCAACAGCAGGTCAAAGGTCAACTCAATTTGATTTACCTGCTGGCATCTCCTCTCCACCAGTGGAGCGCTTGTAAGCTCCTGGAGGGGAGAACAGCAACTTGTCTCAAGAACCAAATATCTGATCAGAATCCAGCTTGAGGGAGGGTCCTCACAGAAAGTAATCATGTTTTTTTTTTTATGCGTAAAGCCCCCCAGTCAACCACCTGAGTCCAGACCAAAGTATTTCAAGAAAAATTGGGTTATAGCATTTTGTACAGACATTCATGAGCTCCGGAGGATGAATCCTAATCGATTTATCATTTCTTTACTTTTAATGTAGCCCCACTAGCAGGTCAAAATTTTACTTTCCAGTAATGTATCTTAACATCTACAAGAGGAATTGGCACACAATGCGTTCAGACATTCATGCTCCTCAGAGGATGAATCATACTGACACTGTTGATCCCCTGACATTTCTTTCAGCACTAATTTATTTTAGTCAAATGTCTCAACAACAGATGGATTGTCAGGAAATGAAGTGCAGACTTTCAAGTCCCGCTCAGGATAAATTATAACAAGATTGTTGATGACTTAAGTATTCATCCAGTGCATCATGTCAAAATGTGTCTAATTCTTTGGTTAATGACTAAATACCTGCAGAGTAAATGATACCCATCAGCCTCTGCTTTACTTTCAGTTTTGTGCTCATTAGCAGATGTTAGCATGCTTACACACTAAACTAATATGAACTTGGAGAACATTATACCTGCTAAACAGCTCACATTAGCACAAACAACTGCTGAGCCTAAGAAGCCTCACAGAGCTGCTAGCATGATTATAGACTCTTAGTCATCTTAGACCAGAAACATGAAGAGGGAAAATGTAACTGAAGTAAAGTCAACTTCAACAGACTTAATATTATCTTCATGGTTGTCCTCACTTGACACCCAAAAATGATAAATGTTGCCATAAGTGCCAGCCTGGTGAGGGGCGACAAAACACAGCATTAAATTAAGGTTAGATAAGCCATTTATGTCCGTGTGCCCCCTCGCTAAACTCAACCCTGAGCTAAATGGTTCTGCTACAGTAACATAATGTCTTATGGCATAGTGAAATCCCTCAAGTATTTAATGGTAATAACATCAAGAGCCACCCAGGGATCAAGTTCAGGTGCAAGTCGGACATGTGCTGCCGCCACCCATTATAGCTGAATAGTCTGATGACTCTCCTCGAGGATCTTGGAGAGAAAATAACATGAACACAAATGCGCTCAAGTTTTTTTAGTAATTGCCTCAACAGGAACACCTAATCTAAGAAGGATACGTGTTTATTCAAAACTAGGGTGTTTTCGGAGTTCACTGTACTGCAAACAAATCTAAAATATTATTTTTCTTTCAGCTGTAACGTCAAAAACTGTTTTTGATCTCCCAGACATGAATTCAAATGACCATGTGTTGTGTGAAAAACTCAGCGTGGTATTTCAGATCACAAATACTTTTGTTCCTTTGAAAAAGCCCAGGAAGATCAAACAAATAATTGGGTACTCTGGGGACAATAAAAAGGTAACAAATTGCGCTGTCTGCATGTGAGAAAATCTGCTTCACACATCCTAACATTAAATTACAATCTCGACATTGTTTTACATTACAAAGTTCTCGTATCACTCTTACTCATATGGCATATCAAAGTATTACAGCCCTCAGAGGAGTGATCATCCACACCATCCTCTCAGTCATTAAAAGTCAGTGAAAGTAACTTTTAATGACATGTTCCCTTGTTATTATATTAGAAATAACTAGAAAATAGTTGTGTTTTAAAGCCTAATGTTAGAAACCATTCACTGACCTAGAAACTATATAAAGTTTCTCAGCATGTGTTAAATATTTATCTCAACCCAGTTCTCTAATTACCTACACTTAAAGGGTCATGTCTTTGAATCTTAGTTATACTGTTCTAACGAATATCTCAAAATGTATGGATGAACCTGCTATTTTCTGGGCAGTTGGGTCTTGAGCCAGAGAACCATTGATTACATCTTGGTCGTGCTCCAGATCTGAGATTTCCATCATTAGACAGTTATTGTTTTTAATCCATAACTATGAATTTACAGCGTATAGAGGCTTGATTACAAATGCTGAGGCTATGTCTGCAGGGTTTAGGAATCAATTTGCAGTATAAATGACACGTCAGGAATGATGTCATTGAGTGTAGTCGTTGTGCGGGCAGGTTTTGGCGGAGCTTTGCAGTCTTAAAGTCCTTCTCAGGTTGATACTACTGAGCCTGATGCCTCTATGAGTCTGGGCTTCCGCCAGGTTTCGAGAACTGCAGGACAAGAAAATGATGATCACAGGAAGGGATATGCTTTTAATGTTTTTCATTTTAATGAAGTTTGCTTTCCATTCTTTACCCCTGCCTCCTGATTCTTTGCAGCAGTAGTAATTGCCTTGCAAGGATTCTGGGGCAGTACAGTGAGACACTGCGTTAGATATCCATCTGTGCCTCTGTTCTCGGGGCAATTTAAGTTTGGAGTCACCTCAGGAGATATTGTGTCTCCTCAAACTAGCTGGCTTAAGCAATCTGTGTCGCAGTGTAAGGGTTAAAAACAGTGCTAGAGTTTGGAAAAGTGCCTCATGTCTTCCTGAGTGAACCTGACTGAATCCATTGGTATTGTCTGGGATGAAGGAGGCATAATTGTTTAAAGAAAGGGGCTATTTTTGTCCCTATTATGTTGCTGCAGAAGGAAATTACACTATATCTGCAACAGCCATTAGGCTACCTAAGGTCATTTGAGGAGTGAGTCCTCTGTCATTCCAATATTAATGCTATAGAGCTGTCTGTTGTAAACCAAATTACTTGGAGCACACAGCTAATGAATGTCATTATAGAAGTGAATAGCATATTTATGCCATATTTTCCAAATATTGTGAGGCTAAACATAATATGTACAGGAATTTTTTTTATAGAAAATGAAGGTTTAGAATTATGCTATCAGTTATGCTGTATCAATAAAGAAACAAATCTATCTATAATTAAGGCAGCAGCGCATCCCAGTTGGCTCCATCACAACCACAACAACAGATAATTGCTTTGTGCCTGAGACAGCCTCTTCATCTACTTTGGAATACGGTCTGACAGCACCCCGTCCTCCCAACATAAAGTGAAACAACAGTTGGGGCTGTGCCTTTTAGATCAGAGCCATTCTTCTTTTTCTCTGTGGCGAGTGGGGCAGGCACTGAGGTCTGGTTAGGGGGGTTCAGGGAGCCAAGAGTGGTCCAGCCAGTCAATAAGGGGAGCCTGATTAACATTTTCATTCTAACTGCGCATTTCTGTCGAAGGAGCTGGTGGTGTAAATGACCAAAGCATACGTCTTGGCGAGTGCTGGAATGACAAGAGCACAACACAAGAATGGCAAGCTACAAATACTCTTGAATACAAAGACCATAGCCCTGTAGCCCCAAGGGAGAAGCTGTGATCTATTTACAAAACTGTTGGGGCCCTGTGATAAGAAACGGCATCAGAGTCAAACACTGGTGGTGCACGCTGGTGTTGTTGCCTACATGAAAGCAGCTCAAGAAAGAACCAGAACTCTCATCTCCAGCGTGTCTTTCTGACAAGATCTGTCTCAGACTTTCTCTGCCACTGCAGATCATCCTTCCACTGCTAGATTAAGGTGATGCGCTACACATATCAGCCTTTCAAAGGTGTGTGTGATTGGTTACATGTTTTAAGGTGATGCTTAGGTTTGATGCCAGTGTTTCTGACAAGTCACAGTCACTAGCACAAGCCCGTTCGTTTCAGCTTTTTGTTTTTGAAGAATACCTCTTTGGAACATTCAAAAGGGCAAAACACATTTTTTTAGTCATTGCTTTGTAGGATTCAGATCTTAGAATTAAACCCACAACCTAACTTGAAAATGTAATTGATCCAATCTCAATATCTCATTGACAGGTTCAGCTCATTGGTTTCATTCATGCATTTTAAAAGTATTTGGTGGAGCTCATATCACAGTCTATGTCAGATGAAACAGAGTTATTTTCTGCTGTTTCTGTCACATCTGTTACGTCAAAGTACCTGACATGTTCCCAAATGTGCTGCATGATGTTCTGCTGTTGCCAATTTTTGTGATCATGTCACCACTTTGTGGGGGGGGCTATCTGCTTTGAACAAGTTGCTATGAATATATTTTTATGGCATTTTGCTGCTAAATATAGTTGAAGGATTGACCTGTTTGACCTCTAATATGTATGATTCATTGTATATATTTGAATAACTTTAACAATCATATAGATTCCTGTCATATTTGAATATAAACCATTGCTAGTGATGGGCCACTATTTTTGTCATTTCTGGACTTGTATTCTCATTAAACTAATTCAAGTATCTTAATTACACAAAATACAGTTATTCAAATTAATAAAAACTAAAAAAGAACACACTGGTGGTGGTTCAACTCCCCAGCATGTAAACAACACAAATTATCTGGCTTCCTGTCCTCACAGAAACAAACTGAAGTATGTTTTTGCTCAAATCTGAAGCACAAAACCTCACAGCCCAAAGCTACTCACCATCCACCGAGTGACGTTCTCTGCCTCCACTGCCCCTAGCTTCTTATTTTCTTGATTTTCCAGATAGCTGGTTCAGCCTGTCGAAAAACCAAATGAGAGCGAGAGCATGAGAGTGTTTGTGACAGGAGGAGACACAGGAGGAGAGGTGACATATTTAACTGTCATTGTGTTTGCAGAGTCCTCACTAGATGGCAGTGTAGTGTAGGAATATTGTTTGACAAGTTTTACCAGACATGGTATCATTTTAGAAACTTTCCCTGAGTGTATGTGTGTGTGGGTGTGTGTGTGTGTGTGTGTGTGTGTTGGTATAACAAAAATGCAATAACTGCTCAAAGTTATAGCAGTATTGAGGAAGTGACCGAATCTCACCATTTGGATGTTTATTTTAATAACTTGTCTTGATCTGACTGTGACCTTTGACCTCTCTGGGTGCACTCTTTGGCTGGAGCCATTTTGTGGGTGTGGTGCGGTGGTTGCACAAAACTCAGGAAATGAATGTTTTATCAGCCTGTGCAAAGACAACAACAACAGCGTAGTGGAGGAAAAGAGAAAGGTCTATATTTGACTCATCAGTTGCTGCCAATTTAAATGAAATCCTCAGAAGGCAGTTTCCTGTGGGTTTTTCTCTTCCAAAACATCTGGACTTTTATTAGATGGATAAAATCTATGTTTATCGAAAACATAAATATTATAGGTATTATATTCGAGGTTTCACAGCAGGGACTTGTTGAGCTGGAATCTGCACAATAAGATAACACATTTCACTCTCTTGGTGTTCTTGATGGGTTTTTAAATGCTCCTATTATTTTAATGAGACAAACAGCACCCAGACCGACCTATCATGGGTATACATCCCACATGTACTGCCTGATGTATTCAGGAGGTGCAGTAAAGAGGGAGAGCAGCACATCCTACTCACTCACTGTTAGAGAGTATGTGGGAGGAGGTGATAGCGGGCAAGCATTCACCGTGTGCAATGTCCTCCTCGACGGCAAAATTTAGAAACATGAAGCACGCTCAATATGCAGAGAAAAAATATGCCTGGCAGGAGATTGCTGCAGTTTTCCTCCATTTATGGTTAGATACAGATTTACTAGGAATTCCTGCTTAATAAAGTATAAGGTTTTTTTTAAATCTAGTTTCGAATTGCTTTTAATAATTTGATTTGGGGAAATTAGCCAGCATTAGAGCAAGGAAGGATTAAGTATATATAATAAATGTCGGGGATGAAGGCTTGTCCCACCCATTTTTTCAGTCCAGTCCAGTCCAATCTAAAAGCTTGGTCTCCAGAACCTCCTCTGACAAGTTCCTCTGCTTTCCTGTGAGAATAGGCAGCCGCCGTCACAGAGGAGCCGAGGGAGTTCAGGAGATCAGAGGCAGACCAGCAGTTGCCTCTCTTCTGGGAAACCAGATGACCCTCTTCAAAGTGATAATGTAAACAGCTAGCAACTGCTTGAACCGTGGGAGTTTGAAGACAAACCGGAGGAATTCTACTGCAGGATAAGTGTAAAAACGAACACTGTAAGTTGTATTCTTTTTATCTTTTTACCCTATTAAAGCAGTTGTTTGCTGGAGCTAAGAACAACGCACATACGTTATGTGGCATGGTGCAATTCTGTGATCTGTGGAATATGAAGCTCTGGAAGAGTAAGAGGTTATTTTGAATACGCTGTTAGCAGATAAAGGAAACTTTACGAGACACATGTTTTTGAGAGACAATTTCCAAAATATCCAGACATGGTGTTTATAGTTTCTGTGCGTTACCCTTTTTTTTGCATTAAGAACTGCTTACGTCTATTTTTACAGCATTCTCAAGCTCAAACATTGTGGTAGATCTTCATTGCTAAACCGGCCTGTCTGCAGCTGCACTATCAACTCCAGCTGCAGAAGCTTTAAACAGCTGCCTTCAATTAATGTCACCCCTAGAAACATGAACAAGCATTTGTTGACTTTAGATGTGGGGCTCAGTCAGAAAAAGGGATTTCATAATATGTGTGCCTGGTGATGTGAGTTATAGACAGCCATTAAACTGAAAAGGCGGGTCGTGACCTAAACCCTTTCACCCGTGCAATGGATTGTTCCTGTTAACATTTAACAGTTTTTCATTTTATGAATTGTACGTTAGATTAAGTTTTATGATGTCATCAGCTTGTCGCTCAGTGAATTTCAAAGCAAATGGCATTCTTTTACTGCACTAAATTTGGATACTTTTCAGTTTGTAGTAAATGTCAGGGTTTTGCATAAAATGTCACAGGAATTTTAACAGCATTGCTAAAATTGAAAATCAACACTTCCTTTTCCCAGGGTGTAGGTTACAATGTGACACACATGAGGGATCTGTTAGCCCGACCGCTACCTCAGCCTTGAGTTAAAGTGAACCACACACTAACCACTAGATCTCCAACATGGAGGCCATCCAAAGTCAACCACTGCAGGGACTACAGCCAGCTCCTCCACTTAGGTAAACAGTCTGTCTATTTCCACACCACTGAAGTGTGCGTGTGTATGTACGTTTACGTGCATGTGTGTCCCAATGCGGTTCTACACCCAAAAAGCTGCGAAGGCACCGATCCAACTGTAACAATGTAAATTGTTTCAGGTTCAAAGTGTGCTCTGTTGTTGCCACCCACCCTGCTGTGGGAGTGTAGCAGAGCCATTTTTAGCAAGATGGGATATATATTCTGTGTGAAGATGTCAAAACAATGGCATTGTTTTGCAGCAGAAATACAAACTCTGTGGTGAAAGTTCTCTTTTCTCCCCAACCACCCCAGTGTTAATGCAAAAGCTTTTCGTGCAAGTTTGGCTTAATGCATAGATGTATTTCAATGTACAGCACTCCTGGAAAACTACAGTAGGACAAGCAGCTACAACCTCTTTGATCAGTTACATTTGATTGTGTTTTAAATATAGACCATTCCCACGAGTTTGACATTATGGGTGTTTAAATGATACTCTGATAAGTCATTTTAAATTGTCCAACTGTCCATAAAGTTAGACAGTGCCTATCATAAACACCAACTGAGCCACATAAACAGAAAGATATGAATTGAATTATATTGTCTGCATGACAAAATGACTGTCGAATAGCACAGATAACTGTGTCAAATACTTTTACACTCTGTGAGAATTTAAGGTTTTACAGGTATGTAAAATGTGGTCTACAACCCTTTGTGGTCCATGATCACACTCAGGTTTTTGAATGCAAGCGATGTGCAGCTGTGTTGCGTAGACTACCGGAGGAATTTTATTAAAATATTTAGATACAAATCAAAGCTTCACAGATTATTGTGCTGCCATATGGCTCTAAACAATCTTGCGCTCAGGGCAACGGGTCAGGTTGAGTTGATGAAATAGGTGGCCAGCAGTGGCCAAAGAGTAATTACCATTAATAGTTATCGGAGAGGGGGCTGGCAAAACTCTGAAAGGGTTGTGGCCAATATTTCAAAGATGTCTGTAGTTGGAAGGGAAACTGTTGTGATTTCAATCTTGCAGGAAATCAATACAGAATGTCCGTATTTAATGAGGGAATACAATGACCCTTTCCCTCGTGCTCTAATTACAGGGAAGAACAATCAGTCAAGCAGTCAGAATACCTCGTGTTATATTTGCTTCTCCTCATCATATCTCTATGAACTGGTGGAGTCCTATTTTCTCTTATCATGCATTTTTTCAGAGAACAATCTTTTGTCTGTAAAAGTGGACATTATCTGGCAGAGATTCACTCTGCTCCTAATTCAGCCTCAGACACGAGACAGCATAAGCATTTGTCACCATGGCAACCGAGCCTGGAACAGACCGGAGACAAAGTTGTCATTTATTTTCCCTCCACATCAATCATGATATAAATGTACATCTGTTGCTGTGAATGTTTGCAGTTCTTTCTCAGTGGTTCCCAATAAACCTTGCTGATGATCGTCTATTCATTCAACGTTCCCAATAACAAAGATCCACTGAAAGCAAGTTCCTGGTCTGTATTATTCTTGTCATGCAGTACTTTGGTGACATCTGCAGTACCTGAGAGTACAGGCTGAATTTCGACAATCATCCGGCAGCCTGAAGACACGACTCTGCAGGTTCCAGAGAAAGAGAGAAACTGTTTATTTTTCATTCCACAGAATCATACTGCTGAAAAACAGGTTATATGATCTAACAAAGCCTGATTTGTTGTGGTTCAGTACGTATACAAATCAGCAGTTATACTGTGTTTGAATTATTATTAATGACCAGAGAATAAAGCAGTCCAGAAGAGCTTTTAAAAAATTGTGGGAAAAGTGAGACATGGAAATTGATGAATAATGAATAAATTTTGCATAGAGCTTGCAATATTTCTGTGCTAAACAATTTTCATGTAATAACTAGTAGAATACAAAAATAAAAAATTGTAAAACATTTAAAGGTGAACTTCATCAATTTTTCAATAAGATATGTCAGAAGGAGTACTACTCAACCTGTTAAAAAACAGTTGTTCATTGTAGGAAAATGACCACCATGTCATTATCAGCTTGGACTTGGAGGCCACAGTTAACAAAGTCTGTCTTACAAAATGGGGTTTTGAAAGACATGCCCTGTTAACATGCACCGAGGGTCTATTGAAAGAATGAAACACATAATTTAGTTGCATCAAGAGAAGTATAGGGACTAGGGACTAAAAGTCAAGATATCTGGAGCTCAACTGGATCAATTTTTTTCCTTTTCCCTTTTTCTCACAAGTCCTCAAACTTTAAAGAGGTTCACTAAATCCCTGAAATGAAATGTATATCTACTAACATAATTCATGAAATAGTTAATGCAGTTTAATTCAATAGTAAAATCATCAATTGCTTTAAATGTTCCTGTTTTCCACTGATGATTATTTCAGAATATTTTACTTGTCTACCATTTACATTTCATGCACTCCCATACATAATTAATAGCCTATGATACTCTACCAATTTGTAATGCTGACAAGAGTGCAGATCGTATTGTGAGCCTTCAGTGGCCTCCTCTGCATTCTCCCTATATACCCCAACTGATCAGTCTGTAGACTATATCATGTTAGATCCTTCAGCTTATTCCAGTTAAGAGAAACCCATTACAGCACCAGCCAGTGCCATCATAAACTCAAACCCATGAGCAGCAGAGATGAGACCAAACTATTGGAGAAAGAACCTGCAGGTCAAAAGGTGGTTTCATGCATCCCTGCGTTTTCATTACAACATGCTCTGCCTGCCACAGTGCCAGACTTCTTTCTTAAGCTCAACCAAAGTTCAACCACAACATGGTGCTGCTTGTTATTCTTTGTACTGATGTCTCTCTCACAGTTTTCACTGTGGACCCAGGCAGCAATTTTCTGTCTGCATGTGGAGGTTATTTCCAGTAGAGTAGCGGGTCTGTGACAAGACAAAGGTGTGCTTTTATCCGCGGACATCATTATCTTCAGCAGTAATCTGTATGAATGAGACGTCGACTAATAACACCTGACATTTGGTCAATGCTTCCAAGATAGACTGCCCTCGCTGAAAAGTTCAAATAGTCAGCAAGAATGTGGGGGCTGGCGGCGTGGGAGGATGTTGAGTGTGTGTTCAGTGTGTGTGTGTGTGTGTGTGTGTGTGTGTGTGTGTGTGTGTGTGTGTGGAGACATTTAAGCTTGTATGTGGTTTCGGTGGGAGCTCAGCCAGAAACAAAGAGGCAGGTTTAGGGTTTGAGGGTTCACACAGCTCTGGAGTGAGAATGTTCTGCTTTTCATTACATATACCCAAATTTCCACATTTCTGTTCCGCCTCCTAGACTCCACTCTATTCCCTGGTATTGTAATGTCAGTCAGTCTCTCTTGCTCCTAAAATCTAGATATTTGTGTGTCTGATGGTGTGTGATTAAAGGGGTAATAACTCTAGCAGGGGGAGGGTGCTGAGAACATTTGAGATTCCAGAGTTGCCTTCACTTAATATGGAGTGCATTTGAATATTGCTACAGTTCTCTCTGGAGAGAACGGCCAGCACGGCGGGGAAAAGTTAAGAGGTGGCAAGAAGTGAGGAGGGATCGTTGCCTCCTCAGCAGGATAAAGCTGCACCGCTTCGCATTCGCTTTAATCTTGATCTTATTTCCCGTTTACAGTTAGAGAGCCAATTTATTTCGCTTGAAGGAAAGCAGCGTGCAAGTATTTTTCTGAGCACTAGGCCCCATTAGATGGTGTTATTATCGCCGTATTAAAATAAGATGATCTTATGTGCTATTTGACTCCTAAAAAGCAAAGCCAGCATATTAAGTCATGATCATTTTGCTGTTAAAAGTGACCAAGTGGTGGAAGAAATACACGGTATGTCTAATATAGTTCAGTGTGTTGCACATGGCATATTACTTAGAACCATATGTATTAAATTGTTTGTTACATATAAGTGACCAGGGTACATTGTGTTTGTGGTATCAAGTCAAAAGTGAATGAAAGAAATCAGAATAGTGTTGTGTTTCCTCCTAGAGAGAACATCTGTATTTCATTGCTTTCTTGAAAGCCAACATCCTGTATTTTGGAAAACTTTATTTTTTCTGGTGTAGGCACTGACTTTTTGAGGAAAGCACTTGCTCTGGCTTTGAAGTGCTGCGTCTTGTTATGGCGGGGGCCATATTGCTTTGATGAAAACCTCCACTGAGGGGCCCTGCTAACACAGGAGCCTTCAGTTATTTATAAAAAATAAGGTGGTAGAAGTTAATGAATCACACATACAAAGACAGAAAAAGAAGGGGGTATAACAAGTTCCTTTTGGGGGGTATTTAGGGATACCACAGGGAGGTAGAAAACCTTACAAGCCCGTACAGGAGCGCTACAGTGTTGTTGTAAAGAAAAGCCCCCCCCAAAAAAAAAAGGTAGGCTGATCCTGAGTGGCCATTCCTTTGTCCCGCTGCATACATAAGGCCCGGTGGTGGGTGGATAAGTGAAGTCACATGGTCACTTTTGCTTTTTTTTTCTCCCCCCAACACACAAACACACCCACATCCTCCTCCATGCAGCCACTCTTCACTCTTCTTCATCTCTCTGCTCGGCCGCAGCAGGCAGTCCGCTCCGTCTGGATACTGTAGCAGCAGCAGCACCACCAAGTTGCGCTCTTTTTTTTTGCCACAATGTATCCGAAACGGGAATAGCATCAGTCTTATTGTCCTCGGAGCCTCTGTCGGGCAGGGTGGTGGGGGGGTGGGGGGAGGAAAGGAAAGGAAATTGCACATCAAGTGGTTTTGAGCACTTTGTTTCAGGTAATTATCAACTTACAGTAAGAGTTTTTTTTTTTGTTTTTTTTCCCTCCTCGTGGGGTCTGTGTTCCGCTTTGTTTTTGTTTTTAAGGGAGCTTGCACAAGTGTAGCTCCGGCGCACGTATCCCTCCTCCTCCCGCGGGTACTTTTCATAGTATAAGTGGTTTAAAGTTGGTAATTTGACGCCGTGTACTGAGTGTTCTGGATAACAGGCAATGCAAAAAACTACCAGTAGAAGTTTGCATGTTGTTTTTGTGTGGTGAAAACGTTTCATTTTTGCAGGCCCTAGTGTAATATAGTCCTGGTAGGATCTCCTGTATCCCTCCACCCCCCACATCCAGGTACCAGGGGCAACACTAAAGGTGCTAACCGCTATTCAAACAGGCTCATTTACATTACATGAGGCCTACCTTTTGTTTACTGCTGACAATGCTTTAGGGCTGCTGGGTGGACGGTGGAAGTAGGGAGACTTCTCTCTGCTTTCATCTCACACTTTTACGAGTTGGCCTCCATCTGTGTGGAGAAGAAGGAGACATTGAACTTGTTAGCTGGGACCCCACAAAGCCATAGAAAACTAAACCTGAGAACGAGAGCTGTTATATTTGCACATTCACTGCTGTGTTATTGAATCTGTGGGGGAAAAATACCTGCATTATGTTTGCAGCTGCAAGAGACTAACTCATCTCTTTTTGCACATCAACAGCTTTTTGCACTCAAAGAGCAAGCATCAATCATAAGACAATGTCCTCCTCGCTTTTGTCTCCATCCCTGTAATTACATGAGTCACCACAGCACCCATACAGAATCTTTTTTTTTTTTTTTCTGGTAAAACAACACAGGTTGCCTTGACAGCCTGAATGTGAAATAAGCTGTGGTGTGTCAATCTTTTTTTTGTTACAGATCCCAAAAGAAAGAGTAAAAGGGGGGGCTGTGCGGTTGAAGACATGAGCCTGGTGGAGGTGAGGCAGATGGCGGGGTCTCTCACCCTGTCCCTGTCCAGCAACGACCCCAAGGAGCGCTACTTCGACCGCGTGGACGAGAGTGACCCCGAGTACCTCCGCAGCAAGAACATGTCGCCGGACCTGAGGCAGGACTTCAACATGATGGAGCAGAAGAAGAGGGTCACCCAGATCCTGCAGAGTCCAGTATGTAGCCCACGGCTCCGTATAAGTGCCCTCCTACACGCACAAGCTTTCAGTGTGTATGAGTAACAAACAGAGCTTTTAAAGCCGGAGATGCACCTTCACTCAAGACGGGCTGAAATGCATTGGTTTTTTTCTTGTTTATTCAAGGGTCATTTCATGAACTCTGCTTTGCTTGGATATTGGTTTAGCTGTGATTCACACTGCAGCCATAATGAAATGTGGTACTATCACAGATAAATATTGACATATCAATGTTCATCTGTTTGGTGTTTTACCAATGTTATTACTAGATTATATGTTTTTTAAAAGGTAGAATAGACTTCATATGTTAACACATTTCAAATATAGACCAAATATATAGGCTACAATATCTGGATTGTAACTAGAGCTGAAACAGCTAGCCGATTAAGATATTAGACCATCAACAGCAAATTAACTCAGGACAATTTTGGTAATCAATTTAAATTTAAAGTAATGTTTTAAGCAATAATGGCCAATTTTCTCTTGTTGGCTTTATTTGTCATGCTCAATAATAAACTGCAAGATATTTAGGTTTTGGACTGATGGTCAAACAAAACAAGGAATATAAATCTTCACTTTTGCTATTTGCTGATACTTAGTAGCTCAAGCCATTAACCGGTAATGAAAACATTCTTTGGTTGTAGCCCTAATTGTAGTATTTTCCTTTCCTTCTGCACCCATATACTGCAGGAGATAATATCTCATAAACAGAGCAATGCAGTCTGTGAGATGAAATACAAGGAGGAGCAATAAACACATGCCAATGAAGTGCATGGAAATAAGACAAGCTCACACTGTGATTGCATAACAGGCCCAACAAGTGGAGCTCATCTCATCACCATGGGAACCATGGTTGGATGAAGCAGAATGCTGGAGCTTAGCTGCAGCACATATAAAAAAAAAAAATCTGTTTCAAGACTCACAAGCTTCTCTTGACGGCAAAAACCTGATTGGAAGGTTTAATGCCATCCCCCCCTGCTTCTAGTCAAGTCCTTTTCACAGAAATACAAAGAGCCTTCTAGTTGTCTTTGGTGATTTGTTTACAGATGTAATAATCATGCTGTGCTGCCTGGCATCCTGAGGTGTTGAAGTGAGATACGGATGGGTTGTGTTTATAGTGTTGCTAGGTTAATTGAGCTTTAGAAAATGAATTCTCTTTTCGCCTACAGGTGTTTAAAGATGAGTTGGAAGGCCTGATTCAGGATCAGATGACGAAGGGCAACAACCCTACAGGTCTTCTGGCTCTCAGACAGATTGCTGACCTGGTCATGGCTAGCACCTTGGGAGGGGCTGGCCCTCTGACCTCACCCATCAGTGAGTAGCAGTGGGTTTCAGTGTTTGTGTGTGTGTGAATGTCTCCGATGTTTCAATCTATCTTCCTTTCGGCCCTGATTGTCATTCAGTGTGTCTGCTCTGTGCATTATGCAGTCTGAATATCTTCATTGTCAGACTCCTGTGACTCTGAACAACAACCCTGAAACAGCAGAGAAAGCAGAAAACTGTTTAGAGCATTATTCATTGTCAGTGTTTCTATTAAGTAACCAGCCCCCGTGATCAGTCTTGGTAATGATACAGCAGTTTGCAAAGTTGATTATATTAGCCTAACCTATTTTTCTTATGTGTCCATGGAGGTCCCACAGCAGTCAGAACTGAAAAGATTAATTTGAGAAAGACAATCAAAACGGTAAATCTTAGGGAAAAATGTCACTGGCGGAAATGTCTACGGGGTTGCAGAGGCAGAACCGCTCTTTAAAAAGCTAAAGTGGCTGTAAAAAGATAGGGCCCCGTTTCATCAAATGCCCTTATATGGTGTCACGGCCCCAAAATAACCTCCAGTTTCTCGTTGGGAATTCTAAAAAAGACGCTTTTTTAAGCTTCAGCTGTAGAGCCTTCCCTTGGATGTTTTTACTTTAAATACTGCAGAAGCAAACCATGTAAACATCCATCTAGATGTTTGATGTGAAAATATAATGTTGTTGGTGCATCACAAGTTGCTGATGATGTTATGTCTTGTGGCAGGCATTGGGATGGTGACTCCAGTCAATGACTTGTTTGGCATCGAGTCTCCCTCCTTTGCCAAAGGGGAGAAACAGAGTCGCTGCAGGCTGGCCAGCCTCTACAGGCTTGTTGACCTCTTCAGCTGGGCTCGTTTTACAAGCTCCTACATCACTGTGAGTACAACTTCACTCACAACTTCTACTCGCTTCATTGCACATCTGCTTATGTATGCCGCACAAGGTTTGTGTATCTTTACGTGTGCCTCATGTTTTCTGGCTACTGGGAGGCTTAAAGGGGAGTACCTCTTTATTTTCAGATCCCATATATTATTCATGGCTTGGGAAAAGTCAGATTTGTGAATATGTAGAGCTCCTCAACACCAATAACTTAAACTAAAATATGTGATGAACACCTGCGATGTCGAGCTATAAAGATCAGATTTTCCCAAAAGACAATAAGCCTAGAAAGTCAGTTTTTATCAACCCACACACACATTTTTTCAGAGTGAAGAGAGCTTTCCTTTGTGGTTCAGAGTTTCCTGCATCTATGAAATGGTTGTCCGTGCTGTGAGTAGCTGTTAACCTAGCTTATATAACATTTTAAAAGTATCTCTATCTAAGTCTCAGATTCTCCTGCCCAAGCTAAGCCAACCTTGATCATACACTGTAGTGTATCACCATAGACATTTGAGAATGTCTTTTTCACGTCATTCATTTCATTGTAACCTAGATAGGTTTTGGATTTGAATTATGTGTTCATTGTGTTTCAGGTGCGTTTCAGTAAAGAGCAGGACCATGTTCTTATTAGTCCACGAGGTCTGTCTTTTGCTGAAGTGACGGCAGCAAATTTGGTAAGCTCAATGACTGTTTTGTTATCGTTTTCCAATCATGACTGCAGACTGCTTTGTCATTTTACAACATGCATTGGGCACAATTTGGAACACAAATTCAATATAATAATTTGTTGAAATCACAACTTGTGTTTTTGATTATCCATTGAATGAATTCTAAAAGTTCAGCCAAACTTGTTTCCACCAGAGTTCCTACAGATTTCTAGATGTATCTAAAATATACGCTACAGTGCTCAAAATCATGATTTAACATATAAAGTATTAGCTAATAACTTTTTATTGAAACAAATAATAACTAGCATGTGCTCGGATCCCAATTTGAAACTTTACTTCTGCTTCATAAAACTAAAACATTGAATTTAATCTAGGTCATTTCAAATGAAATAGAAAGTTACTTTTTTAGCTTTAGTATATTTAAAATGAATATATATCTTTATGATTGTTGATAAAATAAATCATGTGTAAATATTTGACTTACTATTTTGATTATCAGTGTTATATGATACCATCATGTGTTTTTATGTATGGGTCCCAGTTTTATTTGTATGTCAGGAATGCCCAAAAGGGATGCATGGCTTACAAATCCCAGCTGGGATTTATGCACCAGTATAATGAGCTGCATGGACACACATAAGCATGTAGCTGATGCAGTACACGTACACATAGTAATGCTCCAGCAAGAGGCGGGGAAGAAGGAGACTGCTAGCAAGCAAATATGGATGTAAATGATGCAGGTTCAAAAATGCATATAAAACTGCATCGCAGCGGTTTTATGATGGGAGAAATACATTCAATGCTTGTTAGGCCTTAAGCAGCTTTGTTTGTTTACAAGAAAACTCCACAGGGTATCTTTAATGGTACACAGGTTTAGCATTTAAAACTATTATTCTGTCGAGTTTTCTAAAGTAATGACTTGGTTCTTCTTTTTTTCCTGCCATGTTTAGGTGAAAGTAAACATAATTGGGGAGGTGGTGGAACAGGGTTCTACTGATCTGGGCATCGACCACTTTGGGTTTGCTCCTCATGCTGCCATCTACTCAATGCGCCCTGACGTCAGATGTATCATCCACATACATACCCCCGCTACAGCTGCTGTAAGTACACTCCAGGCGATATTAAATGAGCTTCATTTTAATCAAAGCATAAAAGCTGCTGCTAAATGCTTATTTAGCAACAGAGGAAAAGGCTGAAATTAAAAGCAGCCCCCTGCTACTTATTTGAGATGCAGACACCCTGTAATGCGCTTTCACCATTTCCTTTGAAGCTAGGCTGTAAAATGCACAGCGCATGATGAACATCGCTGTGTAAACTTTTATTTGTGCCTGATAGCAAAAATAAAAAGTGCTTCTATTTATATATTGGTGCGTCACAGACTTGCGTAACTTGCTTTTATCCCATGTTAACAGGTGTCCTCGATGAAATGTGGAATCTTGCCCATTTCCCAGGAAGCTTTGCTTCTGGGGGACGTGAGCAGCTTCGGTTACCATGGCAGCCTGGATAATAAAGAGGAGAAGGTGGAGTTTCAGAAAGCACTGGGCCCTACTGCCAAGGTACTGTCAAAGCAAGGGACTCCATTAGTGACAGGCTGACTTTCTCATGGGATAGAAGGCTTTCAACTCCTGGTTGGACGTCATGAGTTATTATATTAGACTTTATGCACGACTGGAACTGAAGTGTGTCACACAAAACATGTATTGTTATATAAATTGAATGCATTTTTCTTTTGCTTACTAACCAAAAGCATTTTGTCTCAATCACTTAACTAATACATTAAGGGAACAGAACATTAGAAACACCATTTATTCGTATAGTCACATTATAGGTACATTTTGCGAAGAAAAAAAACGTATTCGCTTCAGATGCTAAAGGTTAGATGATAAGATTGATACTCCTCCCATATTTGTCTGCTGAATATTAAGCTAAAGCCATGAGAAGATTGGCTGAACAAATAACATAACTCCCCTATAAAACTACTAACTGATTTTCTACACTTTTTGAACGGACTAAACAAATGGAAAACAACGTGTTATTAGTGAAATCCAGAGATGCTGTAAGCTACCAGTCTTTACAATATGAGAATGGCATCAATCTTCTTATCAACTCCCTCTAGAAAGCGAATAAGCATATTAATCATTTGCATACATGACAAAAACAGAATATAAGAAACACCTGTTCGACACCATCTATTCAGCTCTTGGTGCTCATATTTTCACCCTAGGGAGACAGCCTAATTGATTGTGAAATTAGTTACTGATTTCACAGTTCAAAATAACCAAAAGGGCGCAATGAACAGTACTTTTTAATTTTGGTTTAAGATGCAGAGAGATTGCCATGTATGTTGATAAGGGAATATTCGCTAATTAGCGAGCACATTGATTAATGTTATGAATAGACATTAGTACATCTGGTTATGCTATAGTATTAGCTCAGCTGGATTTGTTTAGCATTTCATAGTGATTACGTTGAGCCAGCTCAAGTGTTCCCCATATGTTTTTTAGGTGATGATCCTGAGGAACCATGGGCTGCTCGCCTTGGGAGAAACCGTAGAAGAGGCTTTTCACTACGTGTACCACTCACAGCAAGCGTGTGAAATCCAGGTATAAAAAGCTTGTTACTAATATTCTTGATACTTCCACTTCCTGGTATTGACATGTAATTTGCTATATTTTTGCCAGAGCAATTTCTGAACCTGCATGTGGCCTGGATACACTTTTGCACATTTATAAAAATAAACTACGCTGGTTTAAATTACTCTATCATTACTGCCATCATTATTTTTCCCATTTCACCTGTCGCAGTCTTTCATTTCTTCTATGAATGAGTCAGACTTGGTGGCAAATAGCAAAGTATTACTGCAGTGCCTGAAATGAAAGCAGAGCTGATGTCTAACATACAGAATGTTTGAACAAAGCTAAGTCAAACAGATGATAGAGAGCACTGTTTAGAGGTGGAACCTTGCAGTGTTTCAGAGAAACTCCTGTTGTTTTGTCGGGGAGGCAGGTGGATTGTTTTTTCATCATCCTGCAGTGGATGGACTGTATTTGTTTTTCTATTGTTTTTGATACATAGTGAGAGCCCATATTTCTTATAATTACATTTATTTTAAAATGAAAATCCTACTGTATCTTATAAGAAAAAATATGATGTTCCCTTATTTATAAATAAATAAGACATTGCAGAATTTAAATTAATAAATGAGGGGAATCTGTCAGTAACTTTCTAAAGAACAATAATATGGCTTGTAACTCTAAAATTAAAAAAATGTGTGTATTAGTATAACTTTGTTGATTTGTTTAGGTGCATGCTTTGGGGTGTTCGGGCGGCGTGGACAACCTCGTGCTCCTCGACAGAGAGAAGTTTAAACCCCTGACCCAGGGAGTGGTCGCTGCCGGGTTGGTGATGGACAACGAGGTCAAGTGGAAAGTGGGCGAGGCCGAGCTGGAGTCCCTGATGAGGATGCTGGACAACCTGGTGAGCGAACCCTGACCTGTGCCTTTTACCCATGATGCTTTGAGTTTCCTGTGTAAGGCACTTCCTCAGGAAGTGTCTGATTAGGGAACACAATGAAGCTAGATATGTTTTTTTTGTTAACCTAATCTGAAAAAAAATGGTGTAATTGGATCATAGTGTTTTAAGCTTCTATGACATGTTTTCACATATACTCATGTAATTACTGTTAGACCATGTCTTTTGTCTGTGGCCAACATGCTGGCTGCAGGTTAAAGATGTTGGTGCTGTGTAGTGCTGCCCGTCTGTCAATTTAAACCCCGCTAGTCCAACCACACTGCTAATGACACGGCCCTGACATGTTCTGTGGACACAGAAAATGGCAGACTGTGTCTGTTTGAGTGTGCGTCTCGCTAACAAGTGTGGCTGAAGTGGGCTGCAGCTGTGTTAGCTCTGTGTGATCATTGCCCACCCACCCCCTTTCAATCATTGCTTCCAGATGGTGAGGCATGCTGTGGGCAGTCACATCCACATAGACCACACAGTCACTTGGTGTAAAGACTCTAGTGGATGCAATTTTGGAAATTTGTTTTGGCGTTTTCTCCAAGACTGTTGAGTATGTCGCTGGGTGCAAATGCCAGTACACTCAGTGCAACAGGAGGTTTGTCTGTCCGTTGTGCAGAACGGGATCACAATCTCTGCTAACTTTCTGTTTATAGCAATGTATATGTAAATCCAGCCTATGCCCCAAAACATGCTACAAATCACAACACTTGAAAACAGTGCAGTGGCAGTCAACAATACTGTGAATAAATGATGGCTCGCTCACTTTGTTGCAATCAAAGCCCAAAGTAGGGAGTTTTTTTCGGGCGGCAAGCTTGTCATATTGCCTGCGAGAAAATGCCAATTTTGATTTTGATTGTAGTGTTGTTCTGCCAGCTTCAGACTGCACTCTGCACCCACTGCGAGTTCCCATTGTTTTTTCTAGTTGTCTCACTGGTCTTTGATGCATTGTGAACAACACACTGCTTTAAACCAAAGTTTTATCTTTTCCCTCAGAAAATGGGCACATCTGCAAAAAACGCTGTTTGTATATACAATGTTGTTTAAATATTTAGAAGCATTGTGTAAGTGGATCTTGGGTGGCCTGTGCATCCTTTGAATTTTGTATCTTTTGTAGTTGATATTTCTTATTTAATGGATTGTGAACTGGAGAACGCTACAACAAACAAACAAATAACGTCACCTCGGAAAAAGGAACATTGTTCAGTTAGTATGTTAGAGTAATGTCTCCTCTTTGTGTGACCTTCTAGGGATACAGAACAGGCTACTCCTATAAGAACCCCATTGTCCGTGAAAAACCCCGCTCTAAAAACGACGTGGAGATCCCCGCCACGGTGTCGGCTGTGTCACCGGAGGACAGTGAGCTTGGACTGCGAAGCCCCTTCAAGTTTATGGCCCAGAAAAAGGAAAGAGAAAGGACCCGGTGGCTCAACTCGCCAAACAGCTACTTGAGAGTCAACGTTCCTGAACATTCACCCAGCGGGGATGTCAGCCCCAGGACCAAGACCATGGTGCGTTGATTTTCATGTGGAACTGTAACAAGGAATTTAATAATCTAAGCTTTTACGGTTTTTGGCCTCTGAAGGAAAAAGTGAGAAGTGGAGCTGCCATTCCTTTATATTAGCCTGCCCTCTTGTGGTCAGTTTGAAAAATACATTTAAAAATAAAAGAAATCTTATTTGTGTTCTTTCCCCAATTTTTACTTATTCTTTTCCTCAGTGGATGAAGTCTTCAGAGCCAGGCAATAGCGTCGGCACCCCAATAAAGATCGAGGACCCCAACCAGTTTGTCCCACTCAACACTGATCCCACAGAGGTTTTGGATAAGAGGAACAGGGTCAGTCGAAACATTCACATCTTCCACACGGCATGCATGTTATAATTCTCAACGCCAAAGACGCCCAAATAATGAACTATATTTGTCTGCAATGTGTCAATATTAGAGCTTGTATTTTAAAAAGCACATCCAGTTTAAGCTCAAATATACTATTGCATTCTCTATGATATATGGCATAGAAATAGGTTAAAAATTGTATTTTAAATAAATGTATGCTCATCAATATGTTCTGTCAAGTAAGGCTGCAACTAACAATTATATTCTTCATCCATTAATATACTTGTTTTGTCTCCATTATAATCTTCCAAAGCCCTAGTAGATATTGCTAAATCTGTTTTTGTATTCAACCAAAAGTTAAAAAAATTATAATTAACATTTCACTTTATTGTCATACATGATATAGAATAGAATCAAGGATATTGTATGTGTAATGTCAAATATTCCTGATCCAAGTGTAATATGATTTTGTTGCTTCAATGTGTTCAGATAAAAGAACAGCACAGAGGTGACCTGATGACTTCCGGACCAAAATCTCAGTTACTATCAGGCATTGTTGTGGACACCGTAAAAGGCCCAGTGAGTATATTTGCCATTTGTATGAAATCCCCAAAGTATATCCATCAAAAACAAAACTACACATCCATTCAAAAATGTATACTATACCGATAATACAACCAAACACATGATCGGTATTGGCATACAATAATTTCCAACCAATATAGACACGTAAAGACAAGTCAGATGTCTACTGTAAGTACCTGTGGCTAGGGGGTCCAAAGACACTGAATAAAGTATCTTGATGCCATTTTCTCAACAACAGGTCCATACAGTAACCACTAACAATCAATAATGATAATAAGTCAAATACCTGTTGCTGAATACAGCTCCTTACTACTGTTGTTACATGTTTAATCGATTTGATAACAGAGGTTTACCCAATTCATCACTGGATCAAATACATATATCTGAACTTATTTGGATGTCTGTATGAAAGCAACCAGAAATGCAACTGTAAACATAAATCTATAACACCAAAGTCATTGTTCTCTATGAGCAATTACATCTATTCACTGGAAAATGCATTACACCGGGTGTCCATAATGTCTTTTTATTCTCTCCTGTCAATCAGGCTTTCATCATTGAGGACGAGGAGCAGACTCGCTCTCTTCCCCCCAACCCTTTCAACGAGCTCACGGAGAGAGTGCTGGAGGAATACAAGAGCTTGGTCGAAAAAAAGCAGCAAGGCCAAGAAGGTAGTCCAACTGTTTCTTTGCTATTACAAAGCCTTAAAGTGCTCTCTTGCTCTTAGGAGGCACAGAAAACCTCTACTTCATTTAATCCTACTTGGGTTTACGCGAGCTCATATCTGACATCATCCCATGTAGATTATGGGTGTACGGCGTTCTGAAGTTAATCCTTAAAGTTCACAGAGGTCATGAAATTGAGATGGAGAGACAAAGCTAATCTCAAAGCTTAGCAGAAATCTCTTCCCCAAGAAAGGCCAAAATGAGGTGATTCAAACTAAGGTTTAGGAACCATTAAATGCAGATTTCTGAAGAAGTATGAAATCAAATTGAAGTTGTTTTTCCTTTTAATTAAGATAGACACATCATGCATTATTGCATGGATTGCAATGACTATGTCTTGCTGATTATTTGTGTGTAATACTAATATTGTAGTTTTATACACTCCAAACATTTGCTGTACTTTTTGCAGCCACATGAAAGCAGCATAATTAGCCTGTAGTCCATGCAGTTAATTGGTGCAGTCAGAGTGCTTGGTTCCTGTCTGGAGGAAATGTTGAAACTATGTTCACTGAAATAAAGATATTCCTGCAAAAATGCCCGCAGGAAAAAAATGTCAGTCCACAGTTTCACTCATCCTCTAAACGATGAAGTCAGCTCAAAGGGATGGTGAGAGGTGAGCTGCAAAGACATCGGTCTTGTCAAACTATTCGTGTCTTGGTTATAACTGCAGACAGGGTATGTGTGTGTGCAGGAGGGAAACATTTCTACAGTTGTGTATTAGAGTAACTACTTTATTTTTCACTATCTCAACAATAATCTGCCAATCTTGGAACACATCAGCAGCATTGGGATTGCAATGCCTGAACTTTTCTTTAGCGCCATCATGAGGTTTTGAGTGAAATGTCCTGGACTGGATTATCATGAAATCTGCTCCAAACATTAATTTCCCCTTCTGGATGCTTTGTAATCACTTTGGGGATCCCTTAATTTTTCATTAAGTGCAATCATCAGGTCAATGTAATTTTCTGTTACTTCCTTTTGCAATCAAACACTGAAAAACATAATGACATTAGCCCCAGTCTCAGCTGTGCTTTGTGTTTGGTAATAGTTGTCAAATGTGACAATAAATTAGGGGAAAGATGTCATCATGCTGACTGTAACATTTAGCTCAAAGCACTGCTGTACAACCTCACAGAGCAGCTAGCATGGCTGTAGACTCTTGGTCTTGTGAAAAACAAAAAAACAATTCTGAACGACTTATATTTGTGAATTTAATACGCCTCACTCACATGAACACAGCGACTTTGATGAATAACGGCCCTCTGATGACTTTAATCCTTTTACAGAAGATGATGATGCCACTGACGCAGACGAGATGACAACATTTGATGGCTCTACGCTCTCCCTCTCCCTCTCTCCCTTAATGACGCCATCTAAACAAGGTAATTATCTAGTCAATAGCCATTGAAAATATAATGACTTGAAATTGTCAGCAATAGCAGCTTATTTGCTTTTGTGTTGCGAGTCCGTCTGGTGTAATCTGTAAAAAGCCCTGCAACGCACTTCTTATCTGCATCCTCCTTCACTGACGTGGTTTCATCTTTTGACAGACACAATACCCAATGGGAAAGACCACTTGGAAGAGACGGACGAGGATCTGAGCATGGAGGTATCCAAGCTGAGCTTGAGCACTTCAGAAACGGTCGAAATCTCTATTACATCTAATGAGAAGACGGGGGAGGCTCAGACCCCCGAGAGCCAGTCCAAGTCCCCCAAGAAGAAGAAAAAGAAGTTCCGCACACCTTCATTCTTGAAGAAAAGCAAGAAAAAGAAGGATGAGAAAGAAAAAACGGAGGCCTGAGGTCATTTACTGTAAAAAAAACAATTAATGTTTTGCTAGGGAAAGGTCTGAATTGGCTTCTTAATAGCAATCTTGTTGAAGGGAAGTGAAATAATAGAATAGACTATAATTTGGTCAGAAAGTCTCCCAGGACTGGGTTATTTCAAAAGCCTGTACTTATTCACAGCTATTATTTCATGTGAAAGTTTTTCAAAGACGGGCCAGCAAATGGTAATATGGAAGTTTTTTTCCCCACGAGAATTTGTGATTCACCACTCCCGAAGGGCTCAGTAAAATGAAATGAAATGAAACGCAAACCTACAAATCTATGGTTATTACCCATATTTTAATGGGATTTAAAATGGATATCAAAGGTTATGAAAACATCAGATTACAGTTACGTTCTTGTAATTTGTTTTTCTTTTTGCACAAGTTCATTGTTGAATGTATACTGAAAGCTAAGAAAATTGTTTTTATAATTCTTAAATTGAACAGTCACACTAGTTGTGAAACAGTGACTGAACATACTAAGATTATTCAGCGTTCAGCCTTATAAAGAAGTACGATTTGTATATGAACGTATTCATGGTTATACTATCTTGTAATAATATATGTTGGTTTATATTTTAGGTATTACAATATAGTGTTTGATAGTAAAATAGATGATTTGATAGTCTCTACATACTTACATACTAACTCTAATACTAAACATGCTGTGATGGATAATGCAGTAATAATACACAATGTTTTTACGTTTTTGTCGGTGGTATTGTTCCCATGATTGCTGCTTTATTGTAATTGTGACAAGGAATTGACTGTGACTAAATGAAAGAGCACTGCAAAGTGATGATTCATGGATATTGAGGTTTATGAGTGGCAAAGTTTGACTTTTACAGAAGAAACACTGCTTGTTTAGATGGTTGGACATTGAAAGTGCCGAGCCTGAATCACAGAGAGTTGAGTGATCGATGTTTTGCCTAATTTTGTCAGTTGATGGCATCATGCTGTGTAAAGCTTGTCTTCATAGAGTTTGATATTAAGTATATTAGAGGACCATACATATATTTACATCCCAGTTAATAATGTGAATGATTTGTTTTGACCCAAAGGGAGTGAAATCTTTGCCTTTGTAAATAGTTTGTTTTTGTGAAGTCCTTTTGTTACGCTAAACCAAATGTTCAACAATGAAACATAAAAATGTGACAGTACAATCTAATAACTATATTTTAACACTTATTTTATCATTTGAATTCCACTGAATTAAGCTCCTTTTATAGTGACCATGCACAGTGCATAGTGTTCATAGGTTGTATTGCTTCATTTGTGTGCCTAGTGCTTGTATCTCTCTGCATTGTTTACATTGCTATTTGTTTGGCCTGTGTTTTCTCCATGGTGCTTTATATAACAGTCGTTTTTTTGCTTAAAGTCAGTCCTTTAAAAATTGCCTTCCACCTGATGTAATAAAAGCTCAGATATGTTTCTTTAACTGTTTTATTGCTCTCTTGATTATTGATGTGAAGTTATCTTGTACTCAAATACAGTTGTGTAGAGGGGTTTTTATGTTGTTGGGATACTTTTGCATTTATTTCCGTCTGGTGTGGTGTAAAACTTTAGCTAAATATCCAGTTCTAAGAAACTACAACAGCTCAAATGCAAAATAAAGCTTTCTAGAAAACCATGTACACAGCCTACCCTTCTTTTCTTTTTTTAAAGCAGCGTCCCCCTAAAACAATGCACTCCGTTCAGTGATAATTGACCGTGTGAAGCTGTATAATCAGTCTTCAGCCATGATATGAATGGGTGTTGTCATGGTAATCCAACTGAGAGGAGACTGTGAAGACAAAGAGGGGATTTGGTGTCTCCAACAGGTGTTCATGTTGTGGGAGTGACAGGATCTATTCCCCCCCAACACACACACACCTCTCCTAGGAGATGACATGCAGACAAGAAGATGAGGTCAAAAGGTAGTGCATTTAATTGGACATAGAAATTAACACATTTTAAAAAATAATATATTATTTTGGAAGTAAGGCATCATTTTAAATCTTGACTGGCAGTTTATAAGAATATATTGCTCTTAGGAATTCATTTTCTCTACTCATTTTCTCTAATTCTGTCTTACTTTTCTTATGTAAATTGGATGACCACTGAAAGGCTCCAAACGTGTTATCCAAACAATCCCTTTCAATGGGTGGAATGACAAAGCTTAAGGCTGAGCTCTTCCGTGTTCTGACAGTGCTAAGGAGAGGTCGGAGCAGGTGACACACGTCTGGCCTGCTGGAGTGTCCTTCTGCTGTGACCTCGGGGCAAAGTGCAGCTATTGTTTTCCAACAACGGGGACTGCTGCTGCACGACAATGCTCCATCTGAGACCGTCCCCTTGTAGACCACCAGCATGTGAGCTGATAGCATCAGATCGATAGATAGATAGATAGATAGATAGATAGATAGATAGATAGATAGATAGATAGATAGATCCTGATAAAACAATGAATTTTCCTTTTTAACATCTAAAAAAGCCTTATACTGTTTGGCACATTCTTTCATAAAAACACACACACACACACATTAACACACGCCAGCACCGTGTGACTTTGCCTCCTCTGTGACAGCCGAGCCACTGGTGTAATCCTCAGGCTTTTCAGATTACTCCAGTTGGGGTCACATTCTACACCAACCTACAGCGGGTCAGCTTTCCACGCCGCCGCTATCAGCGTGCAGCTCGCACAGTCGGTCAGCCTGCACACGAGCCTCAGAGCGCAGATGAGCATTTGCCTGGTGAAATGTAGATGTCTGACTCTTTATCTGTCCTTTTGACACATGGGTAGCAGTGAATACTATGATCTCTGAAATGTAACATTTGCATTTTGGGGTTATGTGGAAGATGCAAAACGGTAACAATAGCCTCAATCAAATGAAGGAAAAAAGCATATTAGCAGAGAAAGTATTCCAAAAACATGCCTCTATTTGCATCTTTTACACAAATTCAGTCTGTTTTTTGCCACTAAAGAGTGCGTCTCTGTTTCAGTGTTCAGATCACGACCGTTTGTGTGTATCAGGCTTTGCCAGGCAGCTGAAATAGACTCCATGGGAGGGTGTGCTCTCTCACAGGCGTCCGTTACAGGCCTGGCCACATCTGCAGCGGGCCAGCCATCTGCACCCATTGTCTCAGAGGCACAACACAGCCCGGCACGCATGGCTAGCCTCGTAAAGACAGGCCTTTTCCCCTCTGTCCTCATACGTCCCTCATGGTGTGGGGAAAAAATGACTTCTTAATCTGTCAATAGGGACAACAGAAGTGGGAAAACCAAGCTAGAATAAAAAAAAATTTAAAAAACATTTCAATGTTATCTTAGAAAAACTTTAAAGATTAGGAAAGCATGGTTACTTTCACTATCATGTAAAATTTTGTGGAACTGAAGCAGCCCCGAGCAGATGGGCTCTGTTCATTCTGACATTAACCATAATCTCACTGGTTTATTACTCTCTTGTTATCTCTATGGGAGTTTAGATTGCTTTAGATCTGGAGAAGTACACAACACACCTGGAGAAGCTGAGGGGAAAACTAGAAACTTCAAAAAAGAAAGATAAGGGGAAAAAATAGGAGTATCTAAAACAATTAACCTCAAACTACCTCTGAAATCATATTAATATGTGGCAAAAACACTAAAGACCACACAAGACAGAATCCCTTTCCCTATGTCTTCAATATCCAAAAGTCTGTTCACATGCATTCAGGAAAAAAAATGTATGCAAAAGCTAGGCATCTCTTATTGCTCATAATTATTTGGTTAGACATAAAGCTGCGTCGCTACAAATGAAAGCAGGCATTATACATGTTATTTGTTACTCTCCTGCAGTATTGATAATGAGGATTTATTATGGCACAGTTGACAATGAATGCAATGTGCATGCGTTAGTGGGAGGGATTATCCACCAAGTAGGGCAAGTGGCTGAGGCTAAGGACTGCAATTCCATCGAGCCTAGTTCATTTCAGTCCTCGGCTCAGTGCACAGTGACGGGACAAGGAGAGCAATTTCACCGCTGCCTATTTGTCAAAGCCCCCCCAACTAAAACAAAAAAAAAAACCGAAAAAAAAAAAAAAACACAGAGCCTAAAGTGAAAAATGGTAAAGTACATGCGACAGCACAGCGAGCTGAAACCCGAAGAGGTTCTGTCGGAGTCTGATGCGTCCATGGACCAGCAAGATTTCGGAGAATTGTCCGACTATTCTTTCAGCGACGTTTTATACTCCAAATGTTCCGCAATGGACCAAATCGGCACTTTCATGAAGAACGTGCAAGTGCTGCTCGATGCGGCGAATTACATAGAAAATACCGAGAAGAGCAACGGAAGTAAGTAAACACGGGCAGCAGGGGGATATTAACACGTAATGCGCCGAGCAGACAACAATAGAGGCTGAAGGCGACAAAAGACGCGCAGCGGACAGATGAGCTGGCCGACCGGCAGCCGGTGATAGTTTCACCTGCTACTGGAGGGGGGGAAGAAATGTAGTTTAATCGACCTTACACTTGCAAGATATCATCAATTCATACTAGGTCGTGTATATGTCTATTTTTTTTTTTCATTCAGAAAGAAATTGCATCGCCAGAGACTAGATTATAATGCAAAACTAGCCTTCAGCTAAATTATCTTCTGCTCCCATTAAAACTGCATTTTTTTTTAATTCATTTTTTTTTATTTGCCGACAATGGGGGCAGCTTTGCTGAGTAATCACAATTCATTTATTATTTAAAATAGGCTTGCATAAGTGCACATTTAGGTTCTATTTCATGTTGCCTAGTTATTTATGATTTCCTGTGTAATCTTTCTTTCTTTCTTAGTCGATTGAAGCTCCTTTTCTGGCTTATTCCATTTAAATATCGCATTCTCTGGAAAAAAAAATATATCAAACTCAAGGAACCTCTCCCCAAAACAAACTGCGGGTTAGAGTTGATTTCTTCTCAACATTTTCAGATCCAGAGCCCACCTATCATTTGCAGAAGCAGCTGCTGCTTCCTTGTATGTGTTGTTCACATGGTTTCCACATGGAACAAATTGTAAAGTTCTCATTGGTCGGCACACATGTTCCCAGAGCAAGAGTCACGGGAGACAGCCAATCACACGCAGGTTCACGTCTGACGTCGCATGTTACTGGGAAGGAAAGGCTCATGGGAACTGTAGGCGTTTTTTTAAAGTAACACTAAGAACTAGACTAGAAGTGTGTGTTGTAAAAACCATAATGCATGCATGTATTTATTAACATTTTAATAAGAAGGGGTTGTTTTTCTATTACGCTGAAATGTAATTATTTTAGTTTAATTCCATTGATGTGTTGCCACTGGCCACACATTTAAATGTAATTTGGAATTCAGGTCAATTAAGGTCACATCCGTAATGCAAATCTAAGCCCTCGTGAAGCCTTTTGCTTGTAGCACATTTGCAGAAACTGTATTATATTTTTAATCTCCTTGATCTTTTTCATCACCAGAATGTGAGCATGGTTATGCTTCAACATACTCTGCCACCGAGACTGCACACCAACAGAAACAGCGTAAATTCAAGAACAGGAAATTGGACAATATTCACAATAGGTAGGCGTATGTCTTGCAAATGGTCCTCTAATTAAGCAAAATATAGTAGATGTGAATGTTGTGTTTTGCTTCATTTATGTATGGATTACAAAATACGTTTAAAATGCTGCCTGATAGACAATAGTGAAATTATTCTTAACATTTAATATAATCAGTTTTTAGCATGATAGTTTAGCATGATAACTGCACCATTGCAGCATTAGTTTTTTTTTTACAACATTTGGATTTGGTTTGTACTTATAGATTCTAGTATATGTTGTATTTTGCATCATTAAGGCTTGTATAACAGTTTTCTTTATGTATGTATGGTTTCAACAGGTCGGCACACAATGAACTGGAAAAAAATAGGTGAGTAAAACAAGATGTCATGTGCATGTTCATGAGAAAGAACAGTCAGTACTGAAAGATGAAGACTACTCTCAGGAATATTAAGAGACATGGACACAATGAAAATAGTGAAATGTTATGACCGGTTAGTCATCTTAAATTTCCATTTCTATCTTACTCCAATTACATATTGTTATATATGCATAGCAAGTGATGTGCAAATGCCATACAGACAAAGGAGAGAAAGACAGACTTGAACCTGCTTTAGTAAATGAGGTACACAGGGAGTCTATCTCAAAAACCAGCTGTCTGAAAATGGAGCTTCAAGCTGATAAACCACAAGCTTTCTCTACCCACGCCATGTTTGCATATCTTGGTGCATACCATTTCAAAATGAGATGCACTGCAGGCCTATAAATCAGCTTATTATCATCACAGGACTTTCAAAAAAAAAAAAAAAAAATCTTCAACAACTTGGAAATTCACCTATTGTGTATGATGACAGTGTAAAATAAAAGGGAGGTGTCATACAGCCGGAGTAGCAGCACCGTTCCTAGAGGACATGCAGACATTTCCCCAGTCAGCAAATGGGAACTGTCTGTTTCCAGACAACAGGGCTCCTTCCTGAGAGAGTCTCAGCTGCATATCTAACAGTAGCTTGCTAAGCTACGGCTACAGCATGAGGCAGCCACTGCTTTGAGCAGAACACATTTATCCTATAATGAAATGCCCAGTCAATCCTCAAAAGCAAGCAATGAGTGTGAAAGTCGTGGTTTGAGAGATGCACTAAGGGATGAGGAAAAAATGACATCTTCAAGAGCAAGGCTTATTTCATATTGGGCTATTTCATATCACAAAATGGTGGCTAATGCAGAGAGAAGAGCTGACATCACAACTTGACCTACATTTCACGACATTATTTGAAAGGAGAGTGAGTGTCCTTTGCCAGTTTCTGCATCCACAGGCCCAGAGGCCTCATTGGATCAGAAACAGTACAAGCTGACCTCAGCAGCTTTTAAATATGGGGACAGACCGATCCATACGTAATTGCAAAAGAGTAGAATGGTGTGGCTAACTAGCAAAATGGATAAACAGATAAATCAAGTGCCTAAATATATCTTGACTGTTACATTGCTCATCACACATGGATTAATGTTAGCCTATCAGAATGAGAATTGATCAGGACCAATCAAATAGAGCTTTGCCATAACTTCTCCAACACAAATCAAATAGGATAAGGAGGAAATATTATAATGTAACTTAATCACAATCAGTGTAGAGGACAATTATACATTAGTCTGGAAATTCATCATTTTGTCATGAATAATTGTTTTATAATGCACATTACTCTATGCATGCTAACTCTTAAGATAAATGACCTGTCTCTTTTGCGTCTCCTCCCACAGACGAGCACATCTCCGCCTGTGTTTGGAGAGGTTGAAGTCCCTCATCCCTCTGGGACCAGACTGCAGTCGGCACACCACACTAGGACTGCTAAACAAGGCCAAAGCACATATCAAGGTGTGGTAGCCCCTGTAGTATTGTACCACCATGGGATAAAGGGACAAATTCTGTAAATGTGTGTGCTCAATATTAATAACGTAAACA
This sequence comes from Anoplopoma fimbria, assembly GCF_027596085.1. Taxonomy (NCBI): domain Eukaryota; kingdom Metazoa; phylum Chordata; class Actinopteri; order Perciformes; family Anoplopomatidae; genus Anoplopoma; species Anoplopoma fimbria. The sequence continues at coordinate 10,830,586 of NC_072454.1, read as the reverse complement.
TATTTAAATACTGTTCCCACTGCTATAGTTAACTCTTTTTCACTCTTCAGTAAAAAAAAAAGTCGGCATATTGAGAGCAAATATAGCTCTGCAGTACCGCAGAGTATGGATTTGATGTACAAGGGGAGACATCTAGCACCCATTTGATCCCTATGTGTGACCGAATGTGAATCCATAGTGATGGTTTACAAAAGTCTTACTAGTCAATAAGACTGATCCTGTTTTTTCAACATGGTATTTTAGTCTCTAAACTCTAACTCTTGGTGGCCGTCAGACTCTGGTCTCTTCTCGAGGTACAAGTGGCTGCGATACTTAACTGTCCATCCAGCTTTATCACAGCGCAGCGCTATCTCTCTACAAATGCTGCGCAATATTAAGCCTGAAATCCACTTGAACTTTGAAATTCCACACATTGCTAGGTGCGATAGTTCAACAAAGATATAACGGCGCTCCTGTACGTTTTGTAGTCATAGTCAGCACCGCATAAACACCAGGAAAAATGTAAAAGGCTTGATTTTTAACCTCTTCTTTGCTCTTTTTGGGTCAGTTGCATGTCTACTATAAAGGTTAAGGCAGCACACACATGATTAATGGCAAGCTGATACAATTTCGGAACTTAACTCACACTAGGCGTGGTCAATGAGCTATTGACTATGTACAGCAAAAGAGAAGTTAGGGTTTTTTTTCATGGCAATTACACACAATCAGAATAACTAGATGAACTGCACTTTAAGAAACTATGGCCTTAGCAACAGGGCATTATGGTTGCTGCTTGGTTATTTAACTTTTCTTCCCCTTTGAACAAATCTCCCTTTGGCTGTTGCCAGGACTGCCTTTTGTAGGGTTCAGATTCTTGTTAAGTGTTTGATTAGATCACGTGTCTTTCACACTGCAGGATAATGTGAATAGTACAATGACTCTACACTTTGCTTCCTTTGTGGCTAAAGTATAAGCCCAGATGCAAGTTTCTTGGAGGAAAATATTGGATTTTCTTGAGTCCAGTCTGTGTAGGCTCCAGCAGTAGGAAGTGTTTGAGGGATGATCGAGGGCTGCAATATGAAAGCAATCCTGGCAACAGTGTGTGGGAGATTATTACAGTGGGGGGTAATGGATAAAGTACCTGCTGTATGAAGTCAACTATTGACTTTGGCCTGTATAAAGTCCAGGAAATGTGGCCGCTGAATGCTGCTTGGTTTTATTTTTGGAACCAGAGGTTGTGTGAGTAAAAGGGTGGAGCAGGTGCAGGCAGGATGAAGCTCAGGGCTGCAGGCTGCAAAAACTAAAAGACAAACACCCTGCATTGTGCGACAGGAAAAGCATGAATTAGTGCTACTCTGACTTGTATCACTCTACCAAACTCCATTCACATGTGACTGCATTTTCACATGGTAAACGTACAAGCCCCTTCAAATGAAAAGATCTCCCGTATGGTACAGTGATTTAGAGAACCTACATGGCTGGAGGTGAAGAAAGACCAAGCACGGCAGCTGATACAATTTAGCATGTGGCACTTGGAAAAACTACATTGTCTTTTTGCATTGAATTTCAGAAAAAATATCCCAAATCAAATCAAATTCATTTTTCAAAAATCATATCTCTTTCTCAACCTATAATCAGTCTTTATTTGTGTTGTTATATCCAGCTGTACAAACGCCACTACAGAGGCATTCAATCAATAACTTTTTATTCCTTGTATGTGTAACATACTTGCTAATAAACAGCTTCTGATTCTGAAGGTTTTTTTTCCCCACCAGCAGCAAATCTTGCTCAACAACTGGCTCGCATACAAAATGTTAGTACTTATTACTATGCTACTATTGTAGCATACATGAGTTGTTTATTTATAGCACGATCAGATGTGATGATCGGTGTGAAGTGATTGGATTACAATGTTCGTAGTGCCTCTTCAGGGCTTTGGTTATTTGTTAGCTTGTTAGACATATTTAAGTGAGGCGGTCTGTGTGTGTTGTTTGAAATGAACCAAAAAAATCAAGCTTGAACAATTGAATAAGAGCTAAGAAGGCAAAAAAATGCCAGACGCAGGGCAGGATGACCTTTATGTTCATTTCTCAACCCATGAAGCAATTACTCTGCCTTTTGCATCCAGTCATATTTCACTCATATCCAACTCACACAGAGACACCAGCTACTCCTCTAGAGTCCCACCAAGCAAATATCAGTCCTTGTGTGTTGAATATTTCAGTAGAAGGCACAGGGGGCGTCACATTTGACTACTTATGTATTAACATCACTTCACTGCGCTGAAGACAAGCTCATCATCCCCTCATGCATAGAGTATGTTAATCATGAGGAACATCTAGAGCGAGGTAGTCATAACGGCGTGATTCAACGCTAGATAATTCGTGTAAAACACCAAATGTGGCACTTGGGATCCGCAGACACTGATCTGTTTGATAATGTCAACATAACAACACAATTAGAACAACACTGCTTTTCCCTCTTATTCAGAAACTTGAAGAGATGGATCGGAGAAGTTTGCACCAGCTGGAGACCTTAGAGAGGGAACAGAGGCACCTGCAGAGGCAGCTATCCCAGCTGCAGCCCCACGGAGACAGGGAGAGGGTCCGCACGGTCAGCCAGGGATCCCACATAGACTCTGACCGCTCAGAGTCTGACAGAGGTCAGAGTCTTAATCAGAGCCTTCATCCAAGAGCACTTTTTAGCATCTTTTTCAAATATTTGGACTAATCTGTATTAATTTGCGTTTTTGGTTTTTTGTGCAGAGGAGATCGAAGTTGATGTAGAAAGCACTGAGTTCTCCCATGGAGAAATGGACAGTGTAAGCACCAGTGGTACAAGCGACCTGGACGACCACAGCAGCCGGCAGAGCTCAGCCAGCGACGAGGGCTACTCCACATGCAGCCTAAAACTGGCCTTCTCTGCTTGAGGCAGCCGCACTATGTGTTTACTTCAGCTGCAGTCCTTTAATGGCTCTTACCTTTTAAAGTACCAGCCGACAGCTCCGTTCTCCCTTTGCAGTTTAGGTTAAACCAGCCTCAATCCCACCTTTACCCGAAAAATGAAACGTCTACTCCCCCCCCCGAAAACCAGCCTTAAGTTCAACTCAGTATAAGCCAATAGGCTCCTCTACATCAGTCTGAAACATCTTACCCAACAGCCTCAAATTGAACAACTCTGGCAATATACAGTTTCTCCATTTTCAGAGTTAACTTAACCAGTCACCTGAATGTCCCCTAACCCGTTACCAGCTTGAATCAACCAAACCTGCACTAAATACTGACCCTGTAGAGGACCCATGCACCAGTGTCCCGACACTGAAGGGTCAACCCTACCTTTAGTCAAGTTGACCCTCCGAAACCAGCAAAAACACTAAAAACCCAATACCAGCTAGAAGCTCACCATTGTGAACGTTTGCTCCATTTGCCTTGTAATAACATTGCCCTTTCTCTCTGGATGATATATCCAGATGGCACTTCTTGACAGCGTACAAGCCAGTGGCAAGGGCTACAATGTCTGCATTCCAAAATGTTTATTACACCCCTAGACCCTCTTCTTTAAGACCCACACCAATCGCTGATCCATGTGGCGTCCCTTTCTCTTGACTGATATACAGTTGTATCCAAACTACCTTGTTATTCTAATTTATTTTGCATATGATTATAGTATTTATTTTTTGGTATATTTAATTTTACTGTAGCTAGGTATTTGGTCATGCTTGAAAGAGAAAAACTGTTAGTTTTCTTCATATTGTTTTAAAAAAAAAAAAAAAAAGATAGTTTACCAAGTGACTTGACATGAAATTAACCCCAACTGAAGCATTTGCTGTGCTGAAGGTTTCAATTCACTCATTAAGCTTTAGTCTCTTTACATCGTGCGCGATCTCAATTTTATTTAGACAGCAATAAGCTGTCCCGCACTTGTCCAAGCACAAGGCTGAAAGCAATAAAGCGTCTACTTTTATCACATCTGAAATGTTGTGTTTTAGCGCTCTATTCTGTCCGTCCAACACCAAATTGCAGTTTGCTAGTTTACCACTTGCCCCAGTAGTGGCATCGGTTTTAATATTCAGTAGGTAAAATGATTGTAATTGATTTAAAAAAAAAAAAAAAAAAAAAAAGCTATGGTGCATGTGTATTGAATGTAGCTATCATGTTGTAATGTACTTTGGATTGACAAGTCTTAAAAACAATGTCTGTAGCATGAACAACATAAACACTACAGAATACCAATTTTGATTTATACTTCAATGTTTAATACTGTATTGTTTATGTATTGTAGCATATAAACAACACGTTCAATTCCTTGACATTTTGGAGACTTCCCATAAATAATTATATGTATTTTGGACACAGAATTGCACTGCTGACCTGTTAAAATCCATGAAACCAAATAAGACATCTCAATATGACCATTCTAAAGCATTTTTCTGGTCCAAGTCCTAAGAAGATCACCACCAAATTGTGTCTTAACATGGGTATATGACTCTTGCACAAAGTTCCTCGTTACAGGTCTCCCCCCACCCCCAACCCCCAAACCTGTTCGGGAATCTATAAAATGCACTATGAAAAAGACTTTTGTTCAGGAAGTATGTCAAAGCACACCCCAGAATGTTTCTCTTGTGCTTAATCAGCCATCCAAGGTGACTTTTTTGCAAAACATGCTGCTGGTCCCCTGCTAGTACTCTTACAGTTCCTGATAACTGTCCCTGGAATCTTAATAAACCTCTACCGCCCAGGCATAAATAATGTTGTCTCTTTTTTTGTACACCTGCCATCAATAATCAAATTTCCTACTTAGGTCTCTTATATAAGACTGACAAGTATCACAAAAAAATAATCACGTCTGTAGCTAACACTGTTCATGAAGCCTCCTAAACTAACAAAGTCAAACAAAAAAACTTTTGTAAATTATATGGGGAAGAGGATGGTATCAACAGTTGCAAAAATGCTGATAGATTCATTACTAATCCTACAAGTCTTTACTGCCACCTACAGGAGCTGACAGAGCAGCAATGAAGTTAAGCATGTTAAAACAGACAAAATGAGGTGGAAGCAATAATCTTAAAAAAATTGAAAACAAAACAATGTTTATTTCACTGTTATATACACATATTAAAACGAAAAACTCAGCCATGTCAAATAAAGACCATAATTGACGTTCAGACTCCCCCAAAATGGGTCAGTGTTTAAAAACCAGCTTCAAATTTACAAACCAAATCCGGGGTGTATATTTAGACTCATCTTAGCAGGCATTCGGCCTAGGTGGAACCTGGACACAAACGTCAAACTCTACAGCTTTAGCTACAACACCACTTCCTGTGTTGATAACTGGTAACTTTGATCCAAGCCCCCCTCCCCGTTTGGATTTGTTGTTGTTGTACCTACATAATATATAAGAAAACTACATCAATATTTCAAACAATGGCGCGCAAGCAATTCCATTCTTTACTGGGGTAACACGAATCTCGTATAAACACAATGGAAATGCACCGATACAGCTGGTATACAGTGGGTTATTATACACAGAATATAGCAGGTCATTGTGGCATTAGATGTCTGACATTGTATTTTGACGTGTCATGGTACTGGGTCATTGGCTTGTCTGCAATACCACATGTTCCAACTCCCACCTTCCCATTGACGCTTTCTGGAGAGGCAAATATGCTCCTTTTTACCTAGACAAAAAAAAAATAAAAAAAAGTTTTCATTATTGATTCAAAATATATACAAATGGATTGTTGAATAACTTTTACAATATAGAATACACACACACCAACACACAACCACATGGCTGAAATGACAAAAATCCTACTCTGATGTCTGCCAACATTCAGGTTTTTTTAAATCAAATATTATATAATATTGATTAGAATATGAATGTGAATTTACACTTTAGCTTGACTTTTTTTAAACCAAATTTGTAAATTTTGATGCTAGACAGCGGAAGGAAGGAGACATCTTCAGTAAATAATCATTGTCCACAGCACCATGGGTTATCCAACACTCTTTAATAAATTCAGGCCTCTATGGAAAAAATATTTATACCTGTCCTTTCTTGTTCTTTGAGTAGGCTTTGTTGTTGAACGTTTGCCACTTTGACTTTTGTTCCTCCCTCTCTTGCTCCAGTTCCTTCATCCTCAGGACCTTCTTCTGGGCTTTTTTCTTCTTGTACTCTCTCTGCTCGGCTATCTGCTCTTTCCTAGAAAGAAAGACAGACAAGGAGAAACGTATATAAATCCTGTATACGATGTTCAAATACAATGACAAAACATGATACAACAAATATGAAATAATAACCTTAGTGAGTCCAACATACAGTATAACGGATGAAAACTGGTTATTGGCACCAAATAACCATGAACAAAATATATGCAGCTATAGTTCTGTACACTGAACTACTGAATGTTAACTGTTACTGTTGTTGAGACCTATGCTAAAAGAGCACACACGAGGGGTTTCATCACTTAGTATATGCATATAAATTGTCTTTCTTTGTGTAGAAAGATGAAACAGAGTGCCCATATTTAAAAATCAGACAAGACGAAAAGTAAACCAAATGTATCTTTGGGATTCTAGGGGAAGCAATGGTTAACAAAGCTAGTTGTTAAAGACGTTTGCACAATTCTGAAGCTGTGTTGCGAAATTGTCAACCCAAAGTTCACAGAATATGAAACAGATTTTGGCGGATGGTTAAAGAGCTGTTTCCAGAATCCCATTAATGATTTACTGCTAAAATATCAAGTTTATCCAACAATCAAAAATCAGCATGTGATTTATTTGATCCAGGCCTGGAGATTTTTCATATGTTTATATGAAAGGGAAAACTGCCAATCATCTACTGTGCAGCTACATCTTGAACATAAAACTGAACCCACATCATTACATGGCAATCTGTAGACGGCCCAGTAAAGAGTTTACTGAATAACACTCCACGCTAGGGTGCTCATTTTCTTGAATTACAATTTTAAAAGGGTGACTGTACAGTATAATGTGAAGCTCTATAGTTTCCTTTAATGTTTAATAAGCAGGATGAAAGCAAAGGTTTATGTATGCACATGAAGTGAGTGAGACACACAAGTGTTTGGTTCATACTTTGATTTTGGCTTGAGACTCCCATCCTCGTTGGAACGTTTCCCCTCCTCTACTGCTTTGAGGTTCTGCAGAGGAATCACTTCGGCATTCCCGTAGCCAGCGAAGGTCACGGCTGCAGTGCCGTTCTCCCGGTCTATCTCCTCAATCTCAGCCTCATACACCCTGTCAAAGAATCACGTCTGTAAGCAGGTGAGTATGAGCAAAATACTCAAGCTCTACTTAACAAGCAATGTTTAAACCAATATATCATACTCATGATAACTGAAACTGTGCAACATGTGACTATTGGATATTCTTTCTAGAACAATTTACCACAGGTATATACACATTTCTCATATTCCGGACTTTAGCTCGCCTTAAATATAAACATTTATCAAACTAAAATGACAGCTGCTTGTCTTTGCACTTGTTTTGGGCAATGCATTGAGGGGCAAAAACACATGCTGCAAGTCTTTTTCTCCTTTAAGCAGACTTCATTCCTAGAGTATGTTGTAGGCCTTATTGTCTAGGGCAAATATATAACATTTACAGCTTGGGATTGAAAAAAATCCTAGCCAATCTCAGGCTAAATTGTGCTCTACTTAAATTCATGCCTTTGTGGTGAAAAGTTGTTCCTAGTAGGTCAAATAGGAACATTTGAATGACCAAAACCTTATACATTTAACCAATACTCAAATAAAACTGAAAAACTCAAATGGTAGTGCTAGAAGGCATACAGTAGAATATATTATTTTTGTGAGAAGAGGCTGGTGATACTCACTGTCCGTCCTGATTCCAAACAGCCAAACAGCTGTCCCCAACTTTCCAGCCATGCTTCAGGGGTACAGTGTCTGAGCCATTGGTACTGGAAGAACTTTCAGTGGGCTGTGAGGTCAGGAGGTCTTTTGTCAAATCAATGACTTCCTGAAGAAGAAATGAAATCAAATGATCATGGAAAGCATAGGCAAGTTTCCCCCTCTGTAAAGGTTTGTTATCAAAAGTGACAATGGAAAGAGGTGGGAATGAGTTATTTTCTGTTATTTGGCCTTCTTTAAATAAAGCACTGTGGGGAGCTCTTGTGACATGCTTCACTGTTCAGGGTTAGCAAACTAGACAGATCATTTGGTGCTTTAATGCTTATCTTTTCATTGACACCATGTAAACATAAAGTAAATGTCTTAAAACTCTAAATACAAATGAAAAATATATTTCCAAATCATCTTTGCTTGTTAATGATAACCTATATTCTATATTTCACAATACTAGAACGTCATCCTGCAAACGGATGCAAAGAGAGGCCCTAAAATTAATTTGACATTTTTAAAAATGTTTTTAATAGTTCAATATGTACATATCATCTATCAATATAAATGTATTCCACTGTGCAATTGCAATATTCTGTATAATATCAACAGTTCATATTTCATATCTGCAATAATGAAAACGCCATCACTAGTCCGATTATGTCTTATTTTAGTTAATGAGTTTACTCATTTCATATACATACAATGTTTCTTGTTGTTGTTGTCTTTCCCCTTTACTGCTATAATACTGCAAATGTTCCCGCATATATATATATATATATATATATTCGACATGCTGTAGATACAATATATAGTCATCTTTACATGTACAAAATGTACATAATCAGCCATTCTATGTATGTACACTCAGTACGTATTTCTTTGCAACTAACAGAAGAGTGGGATGTTTGTTTCTTACTTTTTTTATGTAGAATTAATTAAGATTTATATTTGCAGCTATTTTCCCACTTCTTGTGTACATAACAGTTCAGTCTATTTTTAACTATAAGTCTAACTTTGTTGTTTTCATCTCTAGGGCTATTATTCAGCACTGGGTTCAGTAGTGGTTAAATGCAATGATGAGATAATCAGCTGCTGATCAATCACAAATCATTACAGCCTTTCCTTCCTTCTTCACGAATCCTGCAATGAAAAATACACGAATTCAATGCAAAAGACACTTCAATGCATCACATTCACACAAACCTGTAAGTCTTTCTGCAGTTTAAGGAGGTCTTCATTCTCTTGGTCGGTAGATAGAGCTACCTCTACCTGCTGCAGCTGGGCTTTGTAGCTGCTCAGCTGTTTCATCAAGTCGTCCGACATCTGTGTGTTGACAAAAAAAGTAGAGCATTTAGCATTTAGCAAGTATGAGAAGCTAAAGTTTAACACATCACATCGTAAATGAGCAATAATATAAATCACACAATATTAGAAACCTGGGCTGCTATAGATCTCACGTTAAAGGGGAAAACGTGACATGACGTGAGGTCACAACATCACGTTAGCATAATGCTAAGCAGGCTAGCAGTATCAGACGGCCTGTTTCGTCGACGGCGGCTAACGTCAATGCTAGCAGCAGCGGTGGGGATACGAGACGGGGGTCGTTGTGAATCTTACCTCGGTATAAATGCTCTTGACCGAAAAATACAGCAGGCATCCAAATGTAAAAAAAAATCGACTATTTGCCAAACCGACGGGCTGAAAAGACAACAGTACGCGTTCCTTCCTGCCGTACACAAATACCCAACCGGAAGTCCGCGAATGGCGTTCTCGCGATAACAAGCGAGATCACGCCGCGTACAAAGAGGAGAGGCTCGCGAGCGTCCCAAGCGGCACCATGGATGAGAGAGAGAGAGAGAGAGAGAGAGAGAGAGAGAGAGAGAGAGAGAGAGAGAGAAGATAAGATAAGATAAGATAAGATAATCCTTTATTAGTCCCGCAGCGGGGAAATTTGCAGACTTACAACAGCGCAGAGTAAAGTGCACACAAGAGACATAGCAGAAGAAGACAAGCTAAAAATAAAAATAAAAATAAAAATAAAAAATAAAAATAAAATAAAAAAATAAAAAATAAATAAAATGAAAAATAAAATAAAACAAGTATTATAAATAAGCAATAAAAAAAACAGTAGAAAAAACAACAATAACTGAAATACTATATTTACAGACAGAGAAAAAAAAGAGAACTACTAGTCAACAACTATTTCAACTACTTTTAACTTTTTTAACCATTATTAAGCAAAGTTCAACTGTGCAAATGTATTGCACAGGTTTATCTTGTCATGTGCATTATGTTATTATTACAGTCATGTGCATGTGGTTTGTTGGGTATTCAAGAGAACTTGTGGTGCAACCTGACAGCAGCAGGAAAGAAGGACCTGCGGTACCTCTCCTTCACACACCGGGGGTGAAGCAGCCGGTGGCTGAAGGAGCTGCACAGAGCTGCCAGGGTGTCCTGCATGGGGTGGGAGGTGTTGTTCATCAGGGATGACAGCTTGGCCATCATCCTCCTGTCTCCCACCACCTCCACCGTATAGACAGAGAGAGAGAGAGAGAGAGAGAGAGAGAGAGAGAGAGTATTTGACTTCTGGAGGGATACTGAACTACTTGATTCTGCTAGGATAGACTAAGTATATTGTTTTTTGCTTTCTTAAAATTGATCTTAAATTGTACCAAGCCTGCTAAAAAGGGTTAGTGTCTGATGCTGATTCTGTTGTCTCTGCTGTTCTGACATTCTTGTAATCAGGAAGTGTTTGATGCTGATTCTGTTGTTCTGCTGTCCCTGTAATCAGGAACTGCTCTGAGAGGTGTGCTTTAGTTTCAATAGGCCAATTGTCCTCTTAACTGCTAGGGGGAGTGGCTTACACATCTCAAGGATATATATACTCAGACCACACAAACCTTTCACTCCAGTGTATTTGACTTCTGGAGGGATACTGAACTACTTGATTCTGCTAGGATAGACTAAGTATATTGTTTTTTGCTTTCTTAAAATTGATCTTAAACTGTACCAAGCCTGCTAGAAAGGGTTAGTGTCTGATGCTGATTCTGTTGTCTCTGCTGTTCTGACATTCTTGTAACCAGGAAGTGTTTGATGCTGATTCTGTTGTCTCTGCTGTTCTGACATTCTTGTAATCAGGAAGTGTTTGATGACCCTGCTGTTCTGACATTCTTGTAATCAGTCCGGGTTTCTGACATTCTTGTAACCAGGAAGTGTTTGATGCTGATTCTGTTGACACCAGAACAACCTCTTGGACCCCCACCAGTCCGGGTTCAAGGTGGGTCACTCGTCAGAGACGGCCCTCCTTGCGGTGACAGAGTCGCTTCACGCTGCGAGAGCGAACTCTCTCTCCTCTGTCCTGATTCTCCTGGACCTGTCAGCGGCGTTTGACACGGTGAACCACCAGATCCTCCTCTCCACCCTCGAGGGGATGGGCGTCTCAGGCTCTGCACTCTCCCTGCTTCCATCCTACCTGACAGGCCGATCCTACCAGGTGACATGGAGGGGGCCGTGTCGGAACCACGCATGCTGACTACGGGGTCCCACAAGGTTCAGTTCTGGGCCCCCTTCTCTTCTCGCTCTACACAACATCTCTGGGTTCTGTTATTCGCTCGCATGACTTCTCTTACCATTGTTATGCCGATGACACCCAGCTGGTCTTGTCATTTCCTCCCGGTGACACCCAAGTGGAGGCACGCATTGCTGCGTGCTTGGCTGACATCTCGAAGTGGATGGCGACACACCACCTGAAGCTCAACCTGGACAAAACCGAGCTACTGTTCCTCCCGGGGAAGGGCTGCCCGCACCGAGACCTGTCCATCACCATTGATGATGCCGTGTGACGCCAACTCGGACTGTGAGGAATCTGGGTGTGACCCTGGACGACCAACTGTCGTTCTCAGCAAACATTGCATCGGTCACACGCTCCTGCAGATTCCTCCTCTACAACATCAGGAGGATTCGCCCCTTCCTCACTGACAAGACGGCGCAGGTCCTCATCCAGGCTCTGGTCATCTCCCGCCTGGACTACTGCAACTCACTACTTGCCGGAGCCCCGGCGTCGGCCATCAGATCTCTGGAGCTCGTCCAGAAAGCTGCAGCACGTCTGGTGTTCAATCGCCCCAAGTTCTCTTTGGCACACAACTTCCCTTCTCCGTTCTCTACACTGGCTCCCTGTAAGAGCTCGCATCCAGTTTAAGACTCTGGTGCTAGCCTACAGGGCAGTGAAAGGAACAGCTCCTTCCTATCTCCAGGCCTTGGTCAAGCCCTACACCCCTCCCGACCACTTCGCTCTGCTGCCTCGGGGCGATTGGTTGCCCCGTCGCTCAGAGGTCCCTGCGGCCGATCCACCCGGTCACAGCTTTTTTCTGTCCTGGCCCCACAGTGGTGGAATGAACTCCCCACCGACGTCAGGACAGCAGAGTCACTGCCCATCTTTAGGCGCAGGCTGAAAACTCACCTCTTCAAGAAGTACTACCCTGAGCCTTCCTCGTAGCACTTATTGCACTCGTATTAGTTGTTGCACTTGCTGTATTCGTATCAGTTCGCTGCACTTATTGAATTCGTATTTGTTTACTGCACTTATCCTATTCGTAGTAGTTTGTAGCACTTATTATATTCGTATTAGTCTGTTGCAATTATTGTTTTCGTAGTAATTTGCCTCTGCACTATACTTTTGCTCTGGCTTATGCTTTAGGATGCTTGTTTAAGAAAGGAGATGCACTTATGACTTCTGGTGACTAGTAGTTCTCTTGAATACCTATGTTGAATACACTTCCTGTAAGTCGCTTTGGATAAAAGCGTCTGCTAAATGACTGTAATGTAATGTAATAGATAGATAGAGATAGAGCGAGACAGACAGACAGAGAGCGAGATAGACAGACAGACAGAGAGAGAGCGAGATAGATGGATAGATAGACAGAGAGAGATAGATAGATAGATAGAGAGACAGAGAGAGAGAGAGAGAAGAAAATAAAGAGAGAGAGATAGATATTCCTTTATTGGTCTCCATGGGGGAAATTCGGGTGTTGCATCAGCTCAAGTACAGGGAAACAGATTAAGATAATAAATATAACATATTATACAAGAAAAAAAATACATTTATTATTAACATGCAAGTATAAGACTCTACCATTTCTCATGCAACTATAGCCATACCATATGATTTATGGTTGGTGTGGTCTGACTGTGGGGTATTTTGTCCCCACAGTCAGACCACACCAACCAAGTCATGTAATTATGTTTTTCCCATTACGACAAACGCTACTCATTGACCTCAATCATTATTTCATTTTATATTAGTTATCGCCAGCTACAAGAACCAAACCGTTTCCCTTATAAAGTGACATTTTCTTGAAATAATACTGGACTCTGAAGAACTCAGGACACATGTTTTATAGTAAAACTAAAAAATAGTGTATCAAGTTAACAAAATGTCTGTGTATTCATTTTGATTTACTCTGCTTTGTTATTGGGAAAGCGAATTTTATCTAGCTGAAATCTCTATTTCAGTAAATGCGCTCCTCTTACTCTTGCACTATCCTCTCTATAGATGCAGGTATTATTTCAAGCTCTCTATCTTTTAGGATATATCTGAACATTTTGCTCATAAAGTGGAACTGCAAAAACCATAAAGAGTGTACTCTTAATCAATTGTAATTTAATAAACTGCAGATATTACTTCTATAAATCAAAAATATTGTTAATGTCATATTCAGGGTCTTAGAGCAACACTAAATTGCTTTTAAATCTGCAGCAGCGGATGAACTCCGCCCATTCCTGATCTCACTGAAGAGGAGTGAGCATCACAGATCCTCAGCGTCAGATCAAGCCCATATAAAACAACGTACTCTCCACTTCAGCCACAACAGATGACAAGATCTCCCTGAGGCAGCACTATCTGCAAAGTAAGTCTGTTTTATGAAAGTTTTTATCCTAAAATGTTGGTGGGTGAAGAAATATTTTTCAAAGAACAGATATATTTTTAAAATAATCTCATGAGGGAAACTGGGAATAAAACAAATTTCCCTTTATTTCTTTCAATATTTTTGTCTTTTTTGATATAAAAACCCATTTCTCATTATTTTTCTCTGTTGGTGTCTCTGTTGGTGTCTATTCTTACTGACAAAGAGGAAAGAAGAACAGATTTCAGTCATCAAAAATGAAAAGACTCAATTCTCTGATGCTGTGTTCCTGAATGGATGATATTAATAGACTGCTGGCAAGCACAGCTTCCAAACCTCCTAAAAGAGAACTGTTCGGACATAATCATTGACACCATAACTCATCCTGATGGGTTGTCTGAACTTCACCAGTGGAAATGAGACTTTGCCCGGCAGGCACCTTTATACTATGCAGACCTCTGTACCTTTAACAATCCTTGTGGGTATCCTCATCCTGCTAACTGTGTCTGGAAATGTAATGGTAGTTATTGCTGTGACCACGAGCCGAGCCCTGAGAGCACCTCAGAACTTGTTTTTAGTCTCCCTGGCATGTGCTGACATTCTGGTTGCCACCTTAGTGATACCATTCTCTTTAGCCAATGAACTGATGGGTTACTGGTACTTTGGTAAAGTGTGGTGTGAAATCTACCTGGCTTTGGATGTGCTCTTCTGCACCTCATCCATCGTTCACCTGTGTGCCATCAGCCTGGACAGATACTGGTCCGTCTCTCAAGCAATTGAGTACAACCTGAGGAGGACACCGCGCAGGATTAAATGCACCATTGTCATAGTTTGGGTACTGGCTGCGATCATTTCATTCCCTCCGCTCATCACAATGAAAAAGGACGAGGGTGAAGAAGACAGCCCTAAATGTAAAATCAATGAAGAGAAATGGTACATCATATTCTCCAGCACTGCCTCTTTCTTTGCACCCTGCCTCATTATGATTATGGTGTATGTTCGAATATACCAGATTGCCAAGAAAAGAACAAGAGCCCAGACAGGTGAAAGGCAGAGAGAACATCGCAATCCAGGAGACACAAAGTGTGGCTTAGATCCTCTGGAAAGAAAAGGCGGAGACGGGAGGCAGGTGGAAGAGGCGGACGGTGGAGAGATCAATGGGCTCGACGTGGAGGATGAGCCCTCCTCGTCTGATGGGAATGAAAGCATCCTTTGTTCCCTGAAGAAGAAGAGGGGTACAGCAACTACTAAAGTGGCACATGAGAACCCTGCAGAAACCGCTCCAAAGCCAGAGGCGCAGCCCTGTGTGAGAGTGAGCAAGTGGAAAGGAAGGCAGTACAGAGAGAGACGCTTCACATTTGTTCTGGCTGTGGTCATGGGAGTGTTTGTTCTCTGCTGGTTCCCATTTTTCTTCACATACACACTCACTGCTGTGTGTGACGCCTGCTGTGTCCCAGAAACATTGTTCAAGATGTTTTTCTGGTTTGGTTACTGCAATAGCTCACTAAATCCTGTTATATACACGATATTCAATAATGACTTCAGGAGGTCTTTTAAAAAGATCCTTTGTAAAAGGGAAAGAAGAGGTTTGTAAATAAGATTTGAATGTGTTAAAGTTCCTATCAGCAGTGTAAATATAACATTAAAAAAAGATATTGAAAGATATTTATTGAATATTTGAAAAATGTGAAATGTAGCATGTTTTGCTTCAGTGTTTAACATTTTGTGTTCTTCCACATCAGTAGATGTTTGTAACAAATAGATTGAGCAAGTATTACACAGTGACAACCTGTGAGTTTACACTGTACATTTGAGACGACATGGGTGACTTTTTCTACACGTATGTGATGAATTGTAACAGCATTTAAATGTATCAGTCAACTATCAGATATCACCTCTCATGGTTTGGGTACTCATTCTTTAAACTTTAAAAGGCTTTAAAGGCTGACTGACAGTGGGATTTAGACATAGAAAAGAGAACGATTACTGTGAAACTGTGACAGGGAAAAAACCCACTAAGGCTAAAAAACAGTCTATTAAACTTTTCCAATTGACAGACCATATTGTAGTGCAAGAAACGTTATACTCAGGTTGGTTGTGCCATGTGCAACAAATACTGCCATCCACTGAAATGTCAAAAGTGTGTAAACAAACACGGCCAGTGATTTCATTATGACTGAAAACCAAATCATGTTCTCATGACAGTAATTATCCTGCAAGAAGAATGAAATGTCAAAATGATGCACATTATTTGGAAAGTACGCCTCTCTCTCAGTAATTGCCATAACAATCAAAGTAAAGAAGTAATTAGAAAAGTAGATAATTGTAAATGCTACAGCATTAGGGGGAAAAAACAGCTATTCATCTTTGTACGATAGTAAAAACAATAGCAAGAGCACAAGCAAGCAAATTGTACTCAAAAAGATATTATCCCCATAACACCAACAATCTCCTTCACTCCTAACAAGCACGGGAACGTGACAATTATATGAAAATAAAATTACGCCTGGGAGGTACAAGCACACACACACAACAATATTGAATGGAGTTTATCATGAATTATAGCCCTTCATATCAGGATATCATTATATCATCCCCTGGAGTCAAACAAGAAACATGCAGCGATAGAGATATGAGTGGCTGCTGCAAATAACACTGTGAGGTTAATTAATATCCACACAAGCTTGTAAATCTGGTGTTCTCCTATACTTGGCCTGATATCAGCATTCCCCATCTCTTCAAAAAATGTTAGCACACTGTTAACTATGACCTTTTTATTATAACAACTTTTCTTCACAAATAGACTTTTTGACCCCTAACAGTCTGTGAACCTGAAAAAAAAAGTAAATGCACCCTCCATAATTGCTTTAACTTAGCAAACATTTCTATAAACCACCTCTCGTATGTACAGTAAATGACACAGTGATTCCCATGACTTGCTCTCTGGGACTCTGGTGTTTTGAGATTCCTGTGGTACACATGTTTTGGGTTCAACCATGTCATGGAGTCTTAAAATACAACATATCTTACTTACCACAAATGGTAAACCAAAGACTTACTGTATTGCTGCTAGAGTTCCCACGAACAATCTGACACGAGAAATATTGGAAAAAGTTGGCATTTGGGGCTTTGTGGCATAAGAAGTTATGCAAGATAAAGCTGTTCTGGAAAAGTTGTTCAATCATTATGAGGCTTTGTCAGGACTGAGGCTGACAACTGGTAACATTATGTTTATACTGTACGGGGAAAAGCCCTGCAATAGCAGAACTTATAAAAGTGAAAATAAACAAACTCAAATAAATGATTACAGTTGTTGGGATATTTTAACAGCAGTGAGCAATCCACATTCTGTAACATTTAGTACCTTAAAATATTTGCAAGATATAAATATTTCTTCTTGGCAATGATCCATCGCTCATCAATGTGTCTCTGAAGATTAAAGTGCAACCATTGTAATCTGCACGCATCCTTTAATTAAAATGACAACAATAATAGAGTCTGTTGTTATGCTTGAGGATGCACACAGTAAATGTTTAAAGCCCGCACTCTCCAAGCACTAGAAATGAAATGCCAAAATAACAATTACAGTACTTGTCCAAAAAAGAATTATGAAACAATGGAATCATCAGTGGTGACATGGCAATATCCTGTGATTAGTTTCTTTAATGTAAACCACAAAAACATTGCTGACATAATGAATAAATCACGTGTTACTGAATGTTTCAGTGAAATTTAGTTTTCAATCTTCTATGCCTCACTCACATCTCAATAAATTATGGATGGTTACAAACTGTAAACACTTGGTTACTCTTACTATTCCCAGCGTCACACACGTCCACTTTTGCAGTCTGCCGAGGATGATTTATTTCCCCCTCTAAAGGCCACTTCAGCACATCACAATTTATGCTTGTGACACCAGGGCTTATAAAACTATGCTTTATAAGCTGCTTCTGGCAGGAGTTCCCACAACTTTCACACAGCTCCCCAGTCAGTCTTCTCCATTTCTTTCTTTTATTTTGTTCTAATTTATCCCGCCTACAGCTCAATAGGTGCTTTTTAAAGCTTCTAGTCATGTATCCTAAAGAAGCTGGTGGATTAAAGACCAAAGAGAACCGACTGCATCCCAGACATAGAGATTGTCAAGCGAGGATTCCTCAGAGTCAGACAGAGGCATCAAGACCATACTAACAAGTTTAAATTATAGCTAGTGATGAATAGAGTGTTTTTAATTGAATGTTGGGTCATTCATTATGGATTTGAGCTCAAAACACTGGGGCATATATTACTTCCTCCCTCTTGAATTGATAAGGATGTGAGATAATCAAATAATGTTGTGAGGGATGTAAGCGGCAGAAAAATTGTTTAATTTGCCTCACGCAGTCCCTGTTACCTTCTCTACTCACACTGTTCACCATTGCATCTGCATGTGTTTAATGTATTAAATAAGAAACGTTTTAATTGTCTAAGCATGCAAAAGATGATAACAGAAAGTATTAGTATTTTCTGAATGACTTGCCATGCCATTTTTTCAGCTTTTCCAGTCCCTGAGAAAGGGATACTTGTTATGAGTACATAGGATTTAAAAAGATAGCTTCAGCTTATATGTTCTTAACTCATCAAACAAGCAAAACATGCTTTTCTCTTAGGGGCTCAAGAAGACCCCAGGGGGATGAAGACCTCGCTCGGAGTTAAGAGAGCCAAATCGCATTGGGATGATGTGGACTTTACCAAATATATCAGATGTATCAACAAACGGAAGTTCATTCTTTGGGACAGCCAATATACTCTTTACTCATTCATGCTTTCATTTAATCAGATTTTACCTCCTCTTTGTTTCCACATACAACACAAATACTCTTTTGAACATATTAAAAACAATTTGTGATGTTTTTATTTTAATAAACAACAAAATCTGTTTAACAGGATATTCTGAACTTCTCTGACCTTCCAGTAACAAGTGGCTCTGGGTATAAGTGTGTATGTTTTAGTGTGTGTGTGTGTGTGTGTGGGGGGAGAGAGAAGGGGAGGGAGAGAGAGAAAGTAAAAAGGGAGAAACAGAGAGAGAGAATAAAGGAGGGGGCAATGGGGTGAAAAGGTTAAAGGCCCAGCCGTTAAATATGGGTCTAACTAATTTGTCTTTGAGTGACAAAGAGTTAAAATCTACTAAAAGTTTTAACGAGTTTGAAAACACTGATTGTTCTTGCTAATCACCATCAGAGGTAGAGCTGGTCTGCCCCTGTGAAACTCAATGCACCATCTACAGCAATGTTTTATATGCTCTGCAGCGAATCCTCATTGATACCACATTAGGCGCTGGCAAATCTCCGGCTCCGGACACCATAATTCTTCCTTAGCCATCTTCTCCTTTCTTTGCTATCGATCGTATCCAATTCCAATTCTGGCCTACTGTCCACCTCATCCACAAGATTCTGCACAGCACCCCTACCCCCACCCACAACATGCTCTTGGATGATATCTGCTACACACACACACACACACACACACACACACACACACACACACACACACACACACACACACACACACACACACACACACACACACACACACACACAGAGTAAACACCAAGTCCTGATAATGTTTACTATGATTGTACAGCAAGCTGTGGTGGACAACAATTCATCCCTCATTATGCTGTCAGTTAACAAAAACCTTCACACAGAAAGAGGAAGCTGTACCACACTATCAACCGGGACATACTATCTATGGGCTCACTGCTTTTCCTTTTCATCTTTGTCATCCACTGCAAACCTTTGTCTGTTTTACTTCTTTTTGGCAGGGTCACAGGCAACAAGGCAAGCCTACCGACTACTGTAGTGGATGAATCATAAATCATACAACATGATTACTATTTGAAATGAAAACATGACGTGACTTTATCATGCAGATGGAGTGGAATTAAAATATGAAGTTATTACTCCCAGTGAGAAATAATTCTGATGGTGTCGGCAACGGCTGCAAATTAATTTTCTGCATATTTGCAGGTGACATACATTTTCCAGGCAAGACAATTTATTATATGTTTGTAAATAAAAGATTAAAAGACTTGATTTGATTTGATTAATAGCTACAATGTGCTAGCATTTGTTTACTCACAAGTTGAAAAAAACTTTAGACGTTAACGATAATCCAATGGAACACAAATAATCTGTGAACTTCATATGGATATTTAGCGTTTATGTTAACCTGCGAATGTTAGCTTGTTTCCCAAATTGCTTTAAAAATGGCAGACGGAAGTGACATACCTCCTTACACTACTAACGAAAATGAGTACGAGGGGTTCGATCCCCATTGATGTGTAAAGAGAACATACAATACATCTAAATAAGATTCATGTAGATAAAGAAAATTTGAAATAAGAAGTTTCTCTATTTTGTTAAATATTTGTCTCACTTGAATAAAATATGTGTGAAGAAATCTGGATATGTTGCCCAACAAAATTGGTTGTATACAACATAAAAATAAATAAATCTTAGCTTAGCTCCATACTTAAATGTAGCTATATCAATGCTAAGTAATGATCACAAGCACTGCTTAATCACTAAACTGACCTGGTAGCTAGCCCCTTCAAACTAATAAGCACTGAATTTGGACTTGATTAATTTGGATTGAGTTACCATTTATAGGCACTTGATTGTATGTAATATTGAATCTATTGTATTTTCATCTACTTAATTATCTTTCACCTCTTTTTCTTGTACAGCTTACAGGTAAATACAGTTTACAGCAGTTGTTTGTTTCTGGAAAAAGTATATATGGCTGCTGTTTTTCATGGCACCGATGAATTGCACCCCATGTGGGTATCAGGAGAAAGGCCCAACCAGGGATGTACTTCCTGTTAAAGCTCCGGAAGTTCAACCGGCTTCAGGGGCTGTTGATACAACTATAAGCATAGAACTGATTATGGAGCTGATTTTAAGATCCCACTTGAGGTCCTGGGTTATGGTGGAAGCGGAGCCCAGGAATCGGAAGGACTCCACAGCCTCAACCAGGCAGTCACACAGGGTGATAGGGCAAGGTTAAGGTTTTAGTGTTCTCTGCACATTCATAACAGAGTTGTTTTTGATCAGCCACCGAATAGGACAGAAAAAGTCTCTAATGGACAATTAAGAGTAGCTGGTGCCAGCCGGCCCTCCATTAAGGACTAATCCATCTTTAGAGTCAGGAGACTGGCTACAGAGGGGAAAAAAAACAATGTATCTCTGATCAACAGTTAACATCAGTTAAATTACTATAAACTGTTATGTATACATACATTCTGTACATATTCACCCATGTATTTATGTAAGGCTACATTATTTTTGTGTATATATATATATATATATGGTAGATTTCCTTTCCTTATATCTTTTGAGTCCCACTTTATTCATTCTTTCTCTATCTTGCTGATACAAAACAGGATGTGATTTTCTTCCACTCTAAGACGTTAACTCTGATTATGGTACATTATCTGTGGTGATCGGTAATTGACTATCAGACGGTATTTTTTGGTTTAATTTAATGGCCAAAAGGGGGGGGGACTTCCTTCCTTGGGGCTTGGGGCAGTATTTTGCTAAATTGTTTATGTCTTTCTTCTGTAATTGGACGGATACCGTTTTTGAGCTGCTTTGAGTTTTGTCTTCTAGAACTAAGGCCAGAGCTTTGTTGTAATTTAATAACTGTATATCATTCATATATAGATTCTGTGTTGAACTGTAAATAAAGCTTGTAGTAAAAGCCATGTGGCACACATGAAATGGATAATAGCTCAATGTAGCGATGGAGAGATATTATAACACTGTAAATTCATCCATTCTGGTACATACGCCATCTGGTGAGAGCGTTTTTTGTAATGAGAGCTGGGATGTGGAGCGGAACCCAACATTCATAACACTTAACAAAATTACAGCCAATATTGCATCCATCATAAATTCTGACAGCACTACATGAAAATATAAACAACTTACACCAACAGAATATATCATTATTTGAGATATTACCTGTGATAAATTCTTTTTCGCGTATGTTTCATAGATGTTTATTTAGTTGTTATCGAGCAACATAGATCTATGTTATGAATGTATAATTGAATCAACATCACTGATATTTTTTCATATTGTATGTTGTACTACATTAAACAGAGCTGAAATAATACCCCCAAGAGACTTGGTTATTAGAATGTAAACTGCTTTGTTTTAGAAAATCACGTGATTTCTAACATAATTTGCATTATGAGAGTTGGCTACTTTCTTGGCTGTTATGGCACTGACTCGAACAATGGGAAATTCTGTAGCGATTACTCGTCCTCATAATGCCATCATCACTTACTATGTACGACTGATCTGTCTGGTTCACAAGTGAAATCCCAGGTATTTGCATAAGGTTTGGCAAAAGTAAGTGAACAGAGGTTTTATCAACATGTATGATTCTAATTCACTGCTCTCTCAATGCATGTGACCAAATGGGGAAATGTGCTTCTGATTAAACCCTGAAAACAGTGCTTGAGTGTTTAAAACAAACTGTTTACAGGAAATGAAACAGATGAATTGCAAAACCAAACCCTGATGCAACACCAAAAGGAATTTCATTAACAGCTTGTTTGTGCCTGCTCGCTTTTATGGAGGATCACTACAATTACAACCTTTTTTTTAGTGGCTAACCAAGTAAGTTATCTTTATTTTTGAAGTGATCTAGTCAGCTCAATGTATTCAATGTAGACATGATCTGCCAGGAGAGACAACAAGAAGCCCCCTCAATTGTAGAAATAATTAAATTTCGCAAGAATAATGAGTCATACTGATCTCCATGGTAACAAATAGTCAGACAGTCAGTCAGTGGAGACTTAGTACTGGGTTTTTCTTTGGTCATTATCCTTCTATGCTCCTCAGGTCAGGGCGCAAACAACTCTAAACCAGAAAGCATATACATTTAATCACAGATTGCTAGGGAATCATGGACTTGCATCAATACAGGACAGGAGCATAGGGACGAATAATAGAGATGTATAATATAGTATATGTACAGTACCAGTCAAAGGTTTGGACACACCTTCTCATTCAATGGTTTTTCTTTATTTTCATTTTTTTTTTTTTCTACATTGTAGATTAATATTGAAGACATCCAAACTATGAAGGAACACATATGGAATTATGTGCTAAACAAACAAATGCTCAACAAACCAGAATATGTTTTATATTTTAGAGTCTTCAAAGTAGTCGAATAAGAAGGTGTGTCCAAACCTTTGACTGGTACTGTACACATTGACCAAAGCCCATTTAATATTAAATTTGATTTAGCCTGTCGGGGCTTATTGACCTCTTTGGTCTGGAAGATGGCATTCTGCACTTTGACCGCACAGAGGAGGACTTCACTGCCTAAAATAATATGCTTTAAAACCATCACATTTCAAATATCCTGAGTGAACTGTTTTATTTTTTTTGCTGCTATACCATTCTGTTTCACGGCTTAATTGTAAATTAGGGACGAATAATAGAGATGTATAATATAGTATATGTACAGTACCAGTCAAAAGTTTGGACACACCTTCTCATTCAATGTTTTTTCTTTATTTTCATTTTTATTTTTTTCTACATTGTAGATTAATATTGAAGACATCCAAACTATGAAGGAACACATATGGAATTATGTGGTAAACAAACAAATGCTCAACAAACCAGAATATGTTTTAGATTTTAGATTTGTTCATATTGTATGTTGTACTACATTAAACAGAGCTGAAATAATACCCCCAAGAGACTTGGTTATTAGAATGTAAACTGCTTTGTAGATTAATATTGAAGACATCCAAACTATGAAGGAACACATATGGAATTATGTGGTAAACAAACAAATGCTCAACAAACCAGAATATGTTTTATATTTTAGTCGAATAAGAAGGTGTGTCCAAACTTTTGACTGGTACTGTACATATTGACCAAAGCCCATTTAATATTAAATTAGATTTTTTTTTTAAAAAATCAAAGGATGGGGGGGGGGGGGGGAGTAATGGGCAACGACTGCCCTCTGCAGACAGGTGTGTGGAGCTGCTCTACTAACTTACATCACCAAAACGTAAAACAAGTCTTTTTTTTTTAATTAATTATTTATTTATTTATTTTAAGCTTGTAAACATAATGTTACAAAACAAAGCTGATGTAAAACTTGCCAGTCGTGCTCGTTGAGGTCGTTGAGGAAGCGTGTCCGGGCATGCGCGCCCTCTCGGGTGGGGGGGGGGGGGGGGGGTAACCTCGCGCTGGCTTCTGCGTGCCGTGCGAGCCAATCAGGTTGTAGAAAAACACAAGATTGCGTCATTGTTATTGTGCTGGTCGGAGCCCACAGCAGTAGTCAGAGATTTCTCACAGAAATTAAGCAACCTGCAAGATCGCACTGTTACCATGTCGCTCCGAAAGGACATCCCGTCGGACGAGAGTTTGCAAGGTAAACGACATTACGATGGCATAGAGTTAAGAAACGTACGTAAGCTGAACTAGTCGACGTGTCTATGCGTGTTTGACGTCACAGTATTGTATCTGGATGTGGGGAGACCACAAAGAGGATAATAACCCATTGCCCTATTTACATAATGAGGCTCATCAGATTGCCTTCAAGTAAATCTGTGTCTGTTTATTGTGCAATCGTACCCCCACCACCACCACCACCACCACCCCTACCAGATCTACCATTGCGTTAAGACTTAATGCATTATTTTGATTTAAGGTTCCTGGGTTGAGCTGAATTTCAGCAACAATGGCTCTCAAAGTGCCAGCCACCATGGGAGCCAGGAGCAGATCCCCACAGCCGTGGCTGACGTGGAGAAAATGCTGCTGGATGCACAGCACGAGTCGGGAAAGAACAGCTCCAGAGGAAGCTCTCAGTGCAACAGGTTCGTGAGGGGGGGGGGGGTTGTTGTTGTTGTTGTTGTTGTTGTTGTTGTTGTTGTTGTTGTTGTTGTTGTTTTATAGCCTGCGTTGTGTAATACAGATCACACATTCACTTGAATGATCTCTATCTTTATTTTGTTGTATAGTATGTGTATTTATTGTCTGTGTCTGTGTAGTTGTATAGTATGTGTATTTATTGTCTGTGTAGTTGTATAGTATGTGTATTTATTGTCTGTGTAGTTGTATAGTATGTGTATTTATTGTCTGTGTAGTTGTATAGTATGTGTATTTATTGTCTGTGTTGTATAGTATGTGTATATTGTCTGTGTCTGTGTAGTTGTATAGTATGTGTATTTATTGTCTGTGTAGTTGTATAGTATGTGTATTTATTGTCTGTGTAGTTGTATAGTATGTGTATTTATTGTCTGTGTAGTTGTATAGTATGTGTATTTATTGTCTGTCTGTGTAGTTGAGCTGCTGCAACACTTGAATTTCCCCCATGGGGATCAATAAAGGAATATAATAATGATGATGATGATGATGATGATGTGTTGTCTTCCTTCACAACAGCCCACTCAGAGCCCAGACCCCCCTCCTCATGTGGAAAGGCTCAGAGGCAAACAGCTCACAGGTATATTTGTTAGAACTATTAAAATGTATCAAGATCTATTATCCAAGTCTTGATTCATGAAGCGTAGTTTTAACGAAATGCTTCGTATGATGTTGTTTTTGAAATATCAGTGATGGCCAAGTTGTTGCTTGATTCTCCACTATTTGTGTTTTTAGTCAGATGAAGACTTTCAAGAAAGAAGACGGGAAGTAGAGAACATGATGAAGAAAAATGCTGACTGGATCTGGGACTGGTCTAGTCGACCTGAGAACAATCCACCAAAGTATGTAGCCACCGCTAAATATGTTTAATATGTATTTTTCATTTCAGTGGTACAATCTTGTTCAACATAATTATTCCAAGATTTAAGACAAAAATATGTCAAAAATAGCTGATGACTATGACCCACATGGCAGCACATGAAATAAATACCAAAAGAAACATGATGATTTATGATCAGAGAGTGAGCTACAGTGACGGTGGAGCTAAGTCAAATAGGAAATTGATAACTCCATTGTACTAATCCTTTACACATATTAGCCTAGATCTATATTTACTTTCCGCCATGAATTGTAATTGCAAGAATGAAAAGGATGTCTGTGTGAGCAGTCTGACATTAAACCAGCACTCATTGATGTTAATGTATTCAAAACAGTGAAAAATTAATGTGCTCCTCCGTAGGGAGTTCCTGCTGAAGTACCCTAAGCGCTCGACCTCTCTCAGCATCAGGAACACCAGCGTCATGAAGAAGGGAGGCGTTCTCTCTGCTGACTTCCTGAAGCTTTTCCTTCCTTCATTAATCATATCTCACATACTTGCTATTGGCCTGGGGTAAGCAACATCATTTAATCTGTAAATCTGGTCATTTCAGTATCTCAAAAAATAAAAATATATATTAAATGAGAACCTTTAGAGGAAATTGCTGAAGGATCCTTAAGATAATGTTTAAATCCTAGATTTTTTACCAGATTCAGTTGCTGTATCTTCATATAAATAATGGAATAATTTGATGTACAGATAAAAAAAATGTATTTGTTATTTTTCAAATAATCATACATGAAAAAATAGAAATGTTTTCATACTGTTAAGAAACACTGCTGGTGCAAAAATAAAAATCTTTAACAGCACCAACACAACATGAATAATGTAGTGGTTATCTATTGTTAGGCTCTGAATTAAATGGCCTGTCAATCAATTTGAGAGTGATATATCCCAGTACTTGTTTAGATGTTTGGGGGTGGAACAACAGTTTTATTTCTGTATCTGTATTATGCCATTCACAAACATTGATCTTACTTCTATGAACCTCTAACATAGAGAATAGAATAGGACATTATTACCACAACAGAATACAGCCTTTTCCAAACCTAAATATCCAGTTGCCAGTCGCAACCTATAAGGTTTCCTCATGTTCAGTGTCTCAGATTTATTGGGTAAACATTATAAATAAACTACTAGTATGCTCAGGGATTTGTTTCGAGAGTATACGAGCTTTCAGTTTGGCCTGGTGTGCCCCAACAATTTTGTCCTAAAATGTAGAAAATATAACTTGCTTCATTAGGAAATTCTCTCCGTCAAACGCTGTCTTTTCTAAACAAGCTTACTTAAAAAAAAAAAAAAAATGGTACAGGTATTCTTTCTTGTGACAAACTTGGGGTGAAAGAAACATCAAATCACAGCTTCAGTGCAGTTATATGCATTAGACAATGGCATTTTTTCTCAGATTTCATTTTTTTTGTATATTTCTTTTTCAGCATCATCTAATTTTGCATTTTTCTCTCTTTTTTTCAGGATATATATCGGGAAGCGTCTGACCTCCCACAACACCTACTGAGTAGGATGGGGCCGTATTGCGTCACCTTGATTTGACCATCTAAGCATGCCTTAAAATGGGACCTTCTGTTGACTGAGGGAGATGGGGCCATGTCACACGGTCCAATTTGATTTAGCTTACACGAGCGTGGATAGTTAAGGATCTGTCATTGCTGTTTCATGGTGTCTACTCCTGAACACAACAGTGACCAATCCTGTTGAGCTGTAGACTGTCCGGGTCTGGAGATGACTGTTCTGCTGCTTCCTGCTCCTTAAATCTGCACGTTAGGGAACTTTAGTGTACGCCATTGCGTTTTGTTTTTGCAATGAGAAATCACTTTTGATTTAAAATGACATATATATATATACATTGTTTTCAATCAGCTTTAAAGAATGGAAAGTGTTTTGACTTGTAATTTACATTTTTCTTTGTCCTCATTGGATTGCTCAGTTATTGTGAAGTTGTAAATTGTGATAATAGAGAAAGCATTATTAAGAACTGGTATGGTCCATTTTGTTTTATCCTTCACAAAATAAAAGCTGGAAATAAACATTTGGCCCTGATGTAGTTATAAACCAGTTAACATGTAGAAACATTCAAAGAACCACATGCAGATGAACACAATTAAAATTTTATTTAACTTTGGTCAAAATAATAAACAAGTGAATACATTGCCACCATGTTAGGAATCAATGGACAAAGACAATGCATTATTATGTGTTTGTTTTAATGTCATCAGTATATGTTGTGTAGTCAACCTTCATTTCTGCATTCACAACTACGGAGAGAAGATCCACATTTGAAATACGTGGTTCAAATTTGGGTGACATCCCTAATAAATCAATAAGGGCACATGTATGAGGCCTGTCTGAATTTCCTACTATTACATGATTAGGAGGCACTATCACATAAACTGTATGGTGTGCAATTTCCCCTCCTTTGTGTTTTCATAGACAGCCACATATAGCAGCAGTATATGAGGACATAACTCTATAAAATAGGATTTACAAATAATGCACATGAGGTTTGTAAAACGTTTGGGGACATAACTTGTAGCTGTCACTGATAGAAGTAGGTATTAAGGCTGCAGATTCCCCGTGTCCTGGGCCCCACCATGTGCCATGTAGTTTCCAGCCTGCATCCTAACACATGGTCAAAAAGCTAGAAATTAATCTCTTGACACAAACACATTATCAGATGTCTCCAACAGTAGTTCCGAAACCAGTAGCCCCAAAATAGTATTTCCATAACAAGTTAGCTTGAGATCTGCTCAAAGACAGTGGTGTGACTGGACATTTTCCCACCTCTCTACAACATAAAAACATGCAAAGCAATAAACATGTTTTAATACATACTTCTAAATTTAAAAACACATCTGTAGTTTTAGTTTCTTTTATTATGTGGATGACAAGGTGTACTTGAGTAGATACAGTCAGTGAAATTATGTCACCGTATTGACGGGGGGAGGGGGGGGGTAAAGTAAGAGGAGGAAATGGGGAAGAAAAGAAACAAGTCCACTTTCCAAATTCATGGCCTCTTCCACCAGTGGTTTGGCCCTGAATACATGGCCAAATGGGGGAATGTTACAGTTAGGCTTATTGGCCATTAATCCGTGCTTCAGAGCGCCCAAAAGCATTGAGATGATGTTACAACTTTGACAAGACGTCATTTTAAGGGCTTCCAATAGTTCTGTCGTGAAATCATGAAATGAAGGCTTAAAATGTCAACACAAACACCAACGTTCAAGAGTTTGACCTCTAGGGAGTGCCATTCCGTCAATTAGACCCGAATTGGGCTTTCTGGGTCAGGGGGGGCATGTTGATTGCCCTGGTGCCAAAGGCAAAAACAACCTAAGCTCAGACTCAAAATAAAACAGGCCTATGGATCAACCTCCTGTGGCAAAAAAAGTAGACACGTGCTTTCAAATTCTTCACCAGGAGGACAACGAGGCTGTTTCTTCTTATACAGATAGACAAGTAGTAGGCTTAACTACACAGGTACGGTAAAAGCCCTATCCTCTGGAGCCCCGAAGCTTCTAGTTGATTTTGTCCTGGAAAATGTACAAGTTGTTGGTGGCTGCCACGGCTATCACGTTATCTTTGGGGTGCCAGGCAGTGTGGAGGATCTTCTTGTTGAAGTCCAGGCTGTCCACGCTGATCTCGTCCTTCTTCCTCTTGCCACCGGTGGACACTTTGCGCGGTTTGAGCGTAGCCCGTGGTTTGCTGCTCTCCCGGGACGCCTCCAGTGTGATGTCCCGCCTGGTGTTGCGGTCGAACATTCGGAAGAAGTTGTTGTAGGAGCCGGTCATGATGGCACTGTTGGAGAGGGAATACAAAAAACAGTCTAAATTAACTAGAAAAAGCAAAACACAATGTCTCCAGTGATGATAACATTTCTACTTTATAATTCAGCAACACAAAACAATTAAATATAGTACAAAAGAAACACATACCTGTCACTGCCATTCCAGCAGCACTCAAACTTGTCAAAGATGCAGTCGTTTTCATACAAGGAGCACAGTTTACTGCGAAGGTATTCATGGACCTGAAACAAAACACATTACTTAATCTAAATATTCATTTGAACCACACTTCCTCATCGCTATTGATGTAGTTGAGAGTAAAAGGACTAATACAGCTAACATACATAGCACTCTAGTATTGCACTCTCATCAGAGAACGGTTCTACTCATATATTTTTTAACAGAACTGCCCTCAGATTGCTTGGCTAACCAAACACACCTGTGAAGCTGCTATGTTTGTGAGTCATAAGGAGCTTGCATGTTATTTGTTGAAAGGATCATATCCTCCTGTGTTTCTTTGATCTTTTCTTCATCGTCATTTTTATATAATTCTATATTTATTATGTTTGCAAAATTGATGTGAATATGTGGATTTCAACAAAACAGAAAATGTATTTTACTGTTGCAAGTGAGGGCTTCACAGCATAACAATAGTCTTATTGTCATTTTCTTTGGGGAAAATCCTGACGTATTGTAAAACTAGAATGACCTCCTCTTGGTTGGTCGCTCTGCGAACCAGTCCCATTTAAAAGTTGCACTTTACATCATTGTCTGTCCAAAATCACGTCATCATTTTATCTTAATAGACATTTGTGTGACATCGCAATAATTAGCATATCAGTTCTTGAGTAATGACCAAAAACGTGTTTCAAGAAGTCAATGACCTTTGACCACCAAATTCTAATGAGTTCATTCTTGAGTCCAGGTGGACTACTGCGCCAAATTTTAAGAAATTTCCTACAGGCGTTCCTGAGATATTCCTTTAAGGAGAATGGACGGTATATAGTGTGCTAATACAGACGTACGGATGGACAACCCAAAAACATAATGCTGATCCAGCAATGGCGGTTGCCGGTGCGGTGGCATTTTTACACCGTTTGAGGCCTTGATCAGAAAAAGATAATGCTTTCTTAGTCTATTTAAGAAACATCTTATGTGAGGCCGAGTTTAGGCTTACACTTCTATCAAAGATCCATTTTTAAACTAGAGATGCACCGATACTGATATTGGTCCAATGAGCAGATCTGGTATCAGATAATTATTTTTATAAATTCAGTCCATTTATATGTATGTATGTTTGTTATTTATGTGCATGTTATTTAACAAAGTTAGGAAAGCAATGTTTAAGTCAAGCCTGATGTTTCCTTACACATCAAAGAATGATCCCAGTGTCTTGCACACAGTGAGGCAGACAGCTTATCAATTGCAGCGTTACTGCTATACTTAAAGTCACAAGATGTATGTTTATGCACCTGATACGTCTCCACTGGCCTGTTCTCCATGTTGAGGTCCCAAACTTTGACGGAGAGGTAGTCACGTGTCATCATATAGCGTCCGCTGTGACTGAACTTCACGTCCGAGATGGAGGAGATGATCTCAGAGAAAAAAGATCGGCTGCTTGGATCCTCAGGCTCCTCAAAGACTGTAAAAAGAGCATGCCTTTTTACATTATTAAAAAATAAACGTATACAATCTGGAACATGTCATTCAATAATTGCCAGTCACTGTTTACCAGATTTAAAAGTGATTAAATCTTCAAATATATTCCGTCTAACTAAAGCCACAAAACACTAAACGTTATCAATTTACACTAATAAACAAAATGGAAAAAGCAGTAAATTTAAGAATAATTTAAACCGTTACTATCTGTCCACTTATTCTTCATAAATTACTTGATGAGTTACACATTTTTAAAAATGAATTTTCCACTGATGGACTAATTAATTGACTAAACATTACTACTTACACTTTGAGTGCCTATCGCAGAGTGCCGCTGCTCGCATGTCGCACAGGCGGATGGTGCCTTTGCTACTGCTGTACACAAATACATTGCATTGGAGTGGATGGCACTCAGCAGCTGTGATTACTTCTGTCAGTTCCTCCATGTTGGCGGGCTTGATGTCTACAATATCTGGGAACACACTGTTAAGGAACTAGCAGTCTTATGTTTCATAAAGACACAATGCAGAGATTATTGGCCTACACGTCATATATCTACTATCTGTCTTAGGGTGACAAAAAAGGATACTAAAACTTCTGTCTGTGATTTCCAAGTGCCATAGATTTATTCTTAGGTCATCTGCGGAGAGGTACGTTTCATGATCACTATTTACAGAAATGGAATTAATGTGATAGGTGTGCGCATTTGCAAAGATCCTCCGCGGGCTTGCTTCTACCATGAGATCCATTGGCATCAGTACTGGTACCTGAAAATACAACGTGCATCTTTTTAGATTTTAAACAAAAAATAAAAAGCCATGCTAAAAAAAACGAGACAGACTCACATACGACTAAACATACCCGTAAAGAGGTGATTCTAAAGGGGTCTCGGAATCGTCCATCTTCATCTTTCAGGTTGTAACCTTCTGCTCTTTTATCTCGTTCACTTATTTTCCACAATTTGATAGTTTTATCTGACAAAAACAGGTAAGAAAGTTAGGGAAGGAAAATGATCGGATATTCATCAAGTTAAGTCACAGTGGCAACTTCTAGAACCAAACAATCAGAATAGATACAAAGTAAACCCTTACCATTTGTCGAAAGTAGAAAGTGAGCAGCATTTTGTTGGGGTAGCCATCTTATTTTATTAATTTTTTCCTCAATTTCTAAACTTTTCAAATAGTCAAATTCTGGCTCGTGACTCTGAAAAGTGCTATAGACGTTGTACTCCCCGCGCAGATGTGGACGATTCTTAGACTGAAAGCAAACAATGCAAACATAAGTCACAAGGTATAAACAACATCATTGAAACACAGTCAGCAAATCACTTCTGACATGTTATTGTTGATGAAGATACTCATGTATCATCTTACCTCCTGTTCATGTTGAAATATCACTACTCTGCCTCCTTTATCTCCAGTTGCAAGCAACTCTCCAGAATAGTTGAACTCAACTGTTGAGATTATGTCAGCTGGAAATGGACACAAATGAGAGTGAGTCACATTAACAGTTCTGATGACTTACTGTTAGACACATTTGAATAAATTAAAGCACCTAGGTACACTGGCAGCCAAAATGTACTCATGCATGAATGAATGAAAACAAGAATGATGTCACTAGACAATTTATGGACGCAGCACATTGACGTCATGGACACGGTCGCTCCCCTTTAATAGCTTAGCCACCGCCTAGCATACAGGCTAGCTAGCGAGACACATTCATTTACAGAGAGGCAGAGAGGGTCGTTCCTGCAACCGACCCACACACACACACTCACTTCGGCCGCCTTGTATTGACACATTTACGACCCCCCTTAGCTACCGTGCATCCCACAGAGCATCACCACCAAGCCCCATCCAGCTTGGAGACCCACCGCCTTAGCCTAGCCGCGGAGCTAACGCTAGCCAGCTAGCTAGCTAGCTTACATACCTTCCGCAACATCTTCATCTATCGCTCCTTTCACTTGAGAGAAACACCACTGAAAATCATTTCCACCTGCAACTCCTGCGGGAGAAAACACGTGGTTAGTTTGCACCTGCATCATATTTCGTCTAAATTATTATTTTTTTAAACAAAAATGACCTGACAGTGACACAGTTTGACAACTAGCAACTTTAGCTTGGCCAGTGGCTAACTTGCAGATTCGGGCCATCACACACACCGAGTGAGGTGGGTCCTCTGCCCGCCTTCAGGAGTAGCTTACCCGCCATTGCTTCATGTAGCAGCTCTTGCTGTACACGGGCTTCCAGTACCTAATCAACCAATGCGGCTTGCTCGGGGGAGGGAATAGATAGCATCCACAATCAGTGTGAAGACTCGGGTCCAGATCTGTCAAGACCACGGAAATTATCCGAGATTTTTTTTCTTCCAAAATGGCGCCCGGTACATGGAGAGATGACGTCATGCACACATGCCACATCCTGGCTCCCTCCATCCATCCCTCATCCATCCTGAGCGTCATGTTATTAAATGTGCGTTCGGTGTTGATTTCTTATGCTTTAAACTTTATTTGGGGTCATTACTGAATTGGAGGACAATTTAGGCATCAACACTTTAAAAAAAAAAAAAATTGGCTATATGTTTTATCATTTTTATGTTGTGTATTTTAGGGAAAAACAGGTTATGAACTGTCAAATAATTTGATTCATCCAGCTCAGGTATTTACATTACATTACATTACAGTCATTTAGCAGATGCTTTTATCCAAAGCGACTTACAATAAGTGTATTCAACATAGGTATTCAAGAGAACTACTAGTCACCAGAAGTCATAAGTGCATCTCCTTTCTTAAACAAGCATCTAAAAGCATAAACCAGAGCAAAAGTATAGTGCAGAAACAAACTAATATGAATACAAGGCACAGGCATCGAAAGTATACTTTTTACGAGAGGTTTTGTTTTTGTTTGTGTGCTATGCTCGGCGCAACCCTGTTACAAATACTTGGGAGCCTGAAAAAAGTACATTTTAAAATGCTGCTTCATAAATCCTGTACGATTAAGTAAAGAGAGTCACATTCACATTGGATACGCATTTAATTTCAGATAAGACTTGACTTAAATTAATTTAAGCAACTTTTGAAATCCACCTTTCCCAACTTTTCAATAACTAACTTACTAATTTCAGTATTTATTTTCAAAAATGTGCTCACACACATTATGGATATAATCATTCAAGCTATTAAAAGGATAATATGATAAACCCTTGTGTGCTGAGAAAGTCCTTTCAAGATTATTAATTTCATGATATTTTGATAGCTGCTTTTGCGTCCTGTTTAAGGCCAATTTCAGCTGCCCTGTGATGGGAGGGACAGATGCAATTCACACACCAGGATGGTTGTATTTTTTATTAAAGTTGGAGCAAACTTAAATATAAGAAACAAAAAAATAGCCAGAATAAACATGAAGATTTTGTGTTGTCTTATTCACTGGCCAGGTATGTGTCGTGAGTTATATTTGCATACAAATTCCCTAATTGCTAGAGTTTTGTAATTATACTATATATGATACAACTTTTTTTTTTATTTGCTTGGTCGTGGTTGACGTTGGTTATGAAGTGTGTCCTAACTCAAATTGTATGACACCTTACCATCACACTAGCTCGTATTGTATGGTCAATGGGTGACATCTAGTGGGGAGATGAGGAAAGTCCAGGTAATTTGTGTTGGGCATGTTGCACCCACCTCTATGGGTAATAAACTGAATGTACTTCTCAGGCCCTATTTCACAGACATAAACCCTTCAAGCCTTTCACTACTTGGTCCAGACAAGTCCACTCAAAACAACAAAAGTCCTGTTGAAATAGTAAACTGTATAATTTTAATTTCAGTGGATGAATTATTTGGCCTGGCTTGACTTCTACAGCATGTTATTATTATACCCCTATTAGCCATAGGCCTGCCATAGAGATGCTGTGTTTATTTAATACCTTAATACAGTAGTTACAGGGAAATTCAGAAAACCATTTATTTTTCACACTGAGGGTGTCACATTGGATATTTATATATATATATATATATATATATATATATATATATATATATATATATATATGTGTGTGTTTCAACGCAGCTCTTTCATTGCATGCTATCAATCATTATTTTTTGTTTCCTTCAAATGTTGGATATTACATTAGGGAACAAACTTTTCAAACTCTGCTCAACCCAATTCTGCTCAGAATCCGTCAAAAGTATGCCTCTAATATCTCTGTTTTTGTGAGCATAATATGCTCAAAATCATGGTGCAAAATATACACACCAAAATAGATGTTAAAGCAAGTAGTTTTAGTTTTATGCTTATTTTCTGTAAACAGCGCTCTCTGAAGGGTTGGGGCTGTCAAGAATTGGGAGGAGAAGAAACGCCCATAGGGGCTGAGTGTGCAATAAAAAAAAAAAAGAAATAAAGAAATGGCAAATGCTGATGAAGTGTGAGAATTTGTAATATCTGGGCCATATTTCAATTGAAACAATAAAGTAAACAGAGTTGTGTTGTTTTTAGTACATCATGTTGATATAAACATAGCACCCTAATAACACTAATTCTGCTGAAATAAGGTAGGGAATAAAAAGGGTGCTCTATTTGCCTATTTGCTAATATATTCTTGTTTACTTAAATAGCATAGTGGCTGGAAAGTGTTCACATGTTTTTGAAGCCAGCAAATCCCCAATACTGACTTTAAATAACTGTGATTATGTGCTCTGGGTAACTCAACACAGTGCTGGTCTTGTCGCCATAGTGTTTTTAAACTTTTTTGTTTGCTGCATTTGCAGATTGTCCTGGAGGTGGCAAGTGAACAAATAGGGATGCACCCAAAAAGACCTGGACCAGATCTCACCAAAACCTACTCCCAGGCATCTCCAAAGCTCCACAACCCTCTCATCACTCACACGGCATCCTTTAGGGAGAAGCATAGGCCTGGAGGTTAGGTGGACATACACACACACACACAAACACACAAACACACACACACACACACACACACACACACACACACACACACACACACACACACACACACACACACACACACACACACACACACACATATATATAGATACTGTATATATATACAAGTACAAGTTGGACTATTCGTAGAAATGAAAGAACATGCATAGAAATATGACTTAAAGAATGTGGCATTACACACGCTCACAAGGCACACATTACAATTTTTGTTATCAGTGTAAATTATACATTTTACAGATGTTCTCTTAAATGCTGCGAAAAACTGCTGAATAGTGTCTTCAAACATTAAGCATTTAACACTTCCTTGCATAATGACCCCATTCCTAGTTATTAAATGTGGGCATGTTTCACTTTAAATTAACAATAGATGGTTCACCAGTGTTTTGTAAAATCATCATTATTTATAGAACCACTTGAGCCTCTAAAACATCCTTGAATTCTTCACAAAGAGCCCTGTGTAGTTCCACACAGCACCGAATGGAGTTGCAGTGGTTTTTACTTTAATAACTTCTACCTCTGACTGAATGAACATATTGTGTAGCGGTCTGATGGGGCCGTGCAGTCATTATTTATTGGACACAGTAAGTACCAACACACAGTGTTTGTATGGACACTATACTAATGGCCAGGGCAGAGTCAGAGATGCTAAGCAGAGCTTTTTAAATTCTCAGAAATGATTAAAACAATTGTTTCTGAATTTTACCTTTATGCTAAAATGTCCCTTTACTTTATAATACACATTTTAAAATGTTATATCTGCCTTGAGTCATAGTACACAATTAAAAACATAATGAACTGTTTGTATTCACCATCACAGTGTGAAGGAAAAACAATTGACTCAAGCCTAATTTGGGATTTAATAAACCGTACAGCCTAATTGTTGTGTACATTCGATTTTTCACATTTTTACAAGTTCAATGTTGTGGCTGTTACTGTGTGTGTGTGTGTGTGTGTGTGTGTGTGTGTGTGTGTGTGTGTGTGTGTGTGTGTGTGTGTGTGTGTGTGTGTGTGTGAGAGAGAGAGAGAGAGTGTGTGTGCTGCCGTACCGTAGCTTCATCAGGTATAAGGAGAGGTGTTGACTTTATTCCGAGCCTCCAGTAACACCACTGACTCTGATAGTTCCCCATCCCCGTGGGAATTCATTATAAGACAGCTAGAGGCTGCTTGTGGATGGTTACTGTGCTGCCCGTATGTTAACTTGTCGCTATCGCGCAAGGCAAACATGTGGTGCAGCTGCTTTCTCTGGCTGTGGGCAACCTGGAGAGATTGATTGGTGAGCCTTCTGTTTTATCCAGGATCAGGGCCACATTCAGTAGACATGGTGCCTCCGGAGAAGCAGCCATTTTCCCAAGAAAATATGGCTCATTACCAGCACAGACAAAATGAAGGTATATTGACTTTTTAACATCTTACAACACAGCTATTCCTGAGCCGCTTAACAACAAGCATTTGTCTCCTGGAAACCTTAACTTTATTTTGTTCTCATGTAACTAAATGCAAAAAACAGTCCTGATTTTAAAATGAGCTCATCAAGTCTCTTTGGTCAAATAAACACTGATCCTATCCTCATCTAATTCAGTTTGAATTTACACTCTGGGGCATGCACGTAAATACCCATACACATGTGTTTGCGCCCCGCACACACTAACAAACCCTTCCCCCCACATTTGGTCCATCAGACAGTTTTTAACACAAACCATTGGCCAGTGGATGTGTCTGTTCTGCTCAGGGGCATAAGCTCTGTCCAGACCCTCAGTCTTAACTCTCTCTCTCTGACACACACACACACACACACACACACACACACACACACACACACACACACACACACACACACACACACACACACACACACACACACACACACACACACACTCACACACACAAAACAGCAAAGACAAACACAATCAATTATTCAAGACTCTTGTTTTGGCTCATGTGTTTTTTTTCTTCTTTTTTCTTATTATTTCTGTTCTGTTGTTTCTATAGC
The DNA here is from genome assembly GCF_027596085.1 of Anoplopoma fimbria. NCBI lineage: Eukaryota > Metazoa > Chordata > Actinopteri > Perciformes > Anoplopomatidae > Anoplopoma > Anoplopoma fimbria. The sequence continues at coordinate 10,792,610 of NC_072454.1, read as the reverse complement.
ATCCTCTGGCAACCTAACAGCCAGGAGGCCCGATGAGTGAGATACGAGGCCTGATGACTTGAGGTCTGTGTATGTCTTTGTAATTTAGATGGCAGAGTATAATTTGCATGCACAGCCTTCAACATTGTCTCGTTGTCTGAAGGAACTATCCTTGCGGCTTTACACAACTGAGGGCTTGTCAAAGACCTGGCTTGGAAGACAAACCTTTGTCTCCTTGTTTATTTCCCCCCATGAGTGGAAATTTTCAGCGTGGTCAGTCAGTGTGGGTAAACCTCACATTGAAGCACACCTATGGTCATTGTAAAAAGCACACTGTCCTCTAGTTTGTGTTATTTCCCCATTAGTTGTATCTAAGGCTCTATACCTTCATATGTAAGATACAGTGTATATTTTACATACTGAGTCCGTCATTCTTCAGTGTGCAAATTTGTGCACTAGATGGCACTATGGCACTTATTATTCAATGCCAACAGATCATTTCCATTTTGGGAGGATAAGTGTATGCTGCTGACACAAGTGATGATCACAAACTGCTTGTTTTCCCTGAGCTGATGTTGGTAATATCACCAAGAACTCCGAAGCCACTCGGATTTATCAATTAACCGTTTTGACCTTTAGGAACAAAGCAATTGTTTTTTGATTTTGATTGCTGTAGTTTCACGTGAAATATATATGAAAATATCGAATTGGAGTAGTGAAGATCACTTAAGTTTTCATTTTTATCTGGAAGACTACTCTAACTTGACAGATTCAGAGTTTTTTATTTTAAAGGCTCGAGTGAACATCAAACAAAACACTCTCCTGAATCAATGAAAACAGAAAAAGAATCACATTGAGGAGCTATATTAGATGTGAATCCTTGCAGCGATGATGTCCTTGTAACAGATCATATTGTAAATACGATGGGTTAAATTGCACTTGTAGCTTCCCTTCAAACAGTCAGGCTATTCTCTCGGGGGGACAAGAGAGTGCTGCAGACTCTTCCTCTAATAACGCAAGACAATGAGATCCCAGCTCATAACATAGGCCTCCACTATATAGAACAAGTATTGGGGGCTTAGCAGCTAATAAAGTGGCAAGTCTTCAAATCCATGTCAGAAGAGCAGAGTGCCACAGGGACCTTTCATAACACGTGTATGTGCAGGTTCAACTGCAGTGTAAAGGTTACACATCCACATTGCACTGATCTAACCTGATGAGTTGCCTTAAGCCCCACACATTTCAAGGCTGTGTTTCTTATTTAAAGAAGGAGAGCTGAATAGTTATCAGCCTCTCTACAGGACGACAAGCAAAGACGGGAGTGTGGAATGAGTGTTTGAGATGCAAGACAAAATCTACTGTGTATACGCTTGTCAATTAAGTGTGCATGAGGCGGCGACATCATTTAAATCTGATTTAGATTTATATCTGATAAGCTTGTTTTACCACATCTTTTGTAACTAAGGTCATTTTTCTTTTTTTTTCCAAAATGAGCAAAAGGCATAATATACATCAATTTCCTTAATTGAATCATGCTGCCCTTTGAGTTCACAAAACACAGTCTCAGTAATTAGCCTTGATTGCCTGGTCTGCGTTCATAAATGCTTTCTCCCGCTTTCTCTCTAGTGAACCTGTCCTTCACTTGAGCACAGACACTCCTCCAGCATTTCCACCCACTTTGTTTGTGACTCTTTGATCCACAGTATTCCAGTTAAAGTTACACCCATGTGCTGCAAGTTGAAACTTTCAGCATTGTTGCTCAGGGGAACCTTATACCCGTGGCGCCTTCTGCTTTTGTCCTTCCCTTTAGCAACAGAACTCTCCTATGGTCCCGGACAAAAGACTACTCACGACACCATTTTATGATCTCTGTGATGATACCGTTTCCTTCTCCCGCTTGCATGTTACCTTGGTCTGCTCATCTAATCCGAAATGTTAATGTAAAAAAACAAAAACCATCATAAGGGGTTCTCCCTTGAGACAATTGTTGATTTGGAGCAAAGGAAGTAAGGAAATACTTTAGACTCAGATTTTAAGTGCAAACAAGAGAACCAATTTAAATCAGTACTTCTTCTATATTATGCACAATAACATAAAAAGTGTAAGAACAGATGCTACCAAATTGATAATTGAATCATAAAAACAAAACTCTAATTTGATTTCTTTTATTTTTCTCAATTAAATTGATGTGCACGATCAGCCGGACTACATTCATAATGCTCATTGTGTTCAGTGGACGATTGTGTTTGTGCACACGTTTTCATAATGTGCATTTAAATTTGCATGTGTGATAGTATGCACTGGAATTACACATGCATGTTAAGCCTAATTGAAGCTACAATTATAACCATTTTCGACGACAACAATATGATATGGTGTATAAAACACTTTAAGAAAGGAACAACAAATACAGTATATTAAAGTAGAGTGTAAAGTGCTGCAATGTCTTGCCTCTCCAGTCTGTCTAATCACTATGTGAGTGAAACATTCATGGTACACTAGATCAGTTCAATATTTAATTTCTCAACAAAGACTACATGATGGAACAGATGCTCAAACTTTGTATGTTTCTCAGGAGAGAAAAACTCACTTTCATGGAAGCTACTGAGCGCAGAGACTGTGATTGTGTACAAGCCTTGTGTTGACTTCTTTGGGCTCTTCACCTATGCACTAAACGTACAGTCGTGGATGAAAAAAAAAAAGATGTTCAAACAAACTAAGTGTGCAAAGTGAGTCAGTGCTCAAACCACAGACTGAATACATCAATTGTTTACATCCAGGGGCACTAAAAAACTCATGTGTGGAACCACATTAGTGATGCACCAAGGTTGGCCTTTGCCTCCATGTCACATTTCAAGTGAAAATTTGACTTGGCATGTTTACACAGGATTTCTTCATCTCCCTTTTAAACCCCTATGGGCAAACTGAAGGTGAGGGGAACTAAGATTATTATCCCCCGTTTCTCTGAGGAGCTTTTCTTTATGCACACCCTCGCAGATGTCGACATTTGGTTAGGCGGTGTACATAGAAGCCCCAGATTATCTGGCGCTTCAGGAAGTCTGTTTAGCTGAAGTTAGGAGTGGTTACTTTCCTGCACCTTCCTAATATGCCCTTGGGTTTTGCAACCTGGAGACCCCCCCCCCCCCCCCATATGCTTATTCATCTGTGTTAAAGAGTGTGTTAAAGAAAAAATATTGGTGATTGAATATTTCTGTCCATTCAACACTATAGGTCTTAGTTGTAATGATGTTCACATCACTAGGATCCTGTGCAGACGTAGACCTAGTCGCGGGAAGCGTAACAGATGGTGTACTATATGTCATAATGCTATAAAATCCAACAGGAATTGACAATTGAAATCCCACCCTGGAGTTTGCCTCTTTTAGCTTTGGCATAATCTCCTCAGGATTTCAATTGCAAAGTCAAAGAGAATAGTCGAGCACACGGGGACTAGTTATCTGGGGCAAATGCGGTCTAAGGTTGACAATGCAAAGGCTATGTTTATGTGCATCACACTTGCTATACTGAATGTTTCCCAGAGTACGAGAACATCCTCCCCTGAATTACATTCCTCTTCCCACGTCCCAGTGCTGCCGTGGAAAGTAGGCCAAGTGAGCACCAGGGCGTTGCTTTTTTAAGATGATCAGTTTGTCAGTGTGTTTTTGTGTGTGCTCAGGACGGCTATTCATGTGGCTTGACTCTGTAGAACAAAGACCAGCATTATACAATTTGCAGCACTTCCAATAGCAAGGAAAAGGGAGAGGTTGGAAAATAGGGACAGGACAAGTGTGGATGAAACAAAGACAAAAACTGGCTTGTACTCTAATTCATTTACTTCCTCTTTTCCACCTCTTTGTTGCAGCAAAAAGGTCCCTTGCCAGTAGCACTCCTCTGCAGGATCATACTGTACTCTAGCTGGCATGGATTATTTTTAGCTATTGCTGTGCAGCTTTCACCTTGACTCCCTCCATCTTGACATCATAATTAACATTTCTGTTAATAGGAACACAGTTCAATATTAATAAAGATCTCTGACAAAAATCAAAATTCAGTTGAGAGTGATAATGATCTGTAAGTATTTCTCATATATAAGACAACTTGACAACCACCATCAAATTTGCATCAGTTAATACCTGTAGGAGTAAATTAGAGGCATTGATGCAACATGTAGAAAACATACATTTTAATGTGAGTGACTGGAGAGTTATTGGACTCCTGCAGGTGGGGCAGTATCACTTTAAGTTGGCAAAAGCTCCATCATATGGGTCAACAGGCAAATTAAAGTTCTCCTGAGTATTGAGGGAAAAGCTGCTGCTGCCTGTGTGGTCACGCACACGTGCATGCGCTCTAAAAAAAAAAAAAAAAAAAAAGGAAAAGAAAAACAAGGTTAAAGCTGATGCCTCCCGTTTTGGAGGCCACTTTGCCCGATGCAACATGTGTCCATATCATACTAACTGATGAGATTTTTTTTAAATGACTTAAGAAGTCAGATTCTTGAACCAATTTCTGTGAGTGTCACAGTCCGTTTGTATCAGGGAGCCTGAATCACACGGTGATATGTTCCGATTTAGAGCTGAATAATCACATTTAGCTCACTTCCATCAATGCCACTGAGAAATGTGAGGCGGCGTGATCACTTTTTTTTATTAGAAATAGAGATTTTTTTTTTTTTAGACAGGCCTATACAAAGCAGTGATGGACACAATCAAGACGGGGGCCAAATAAGAGCGAAGGTATGCTGGGATATTTGGTCATGTATATTTTGGTCTAAATTTCCAGGGGATATTTTAGATGTTAATAGCCCTGAAGTGGTCTCGGTTTCTTATTTAATTTCTCTCGCCTTCTTTAAATGTAATTCGCCCACAGACTGCGCCGCGAGGCTCTAAACCGCGCAGAAAACTCTCTCATCATTTCCACAGTAGAATGGAAATGCAAATTGTGCGCACGGGCAATGCCCTTGACAGAACTCACCACTGCACACAATTAACATGAGCACTCTGACAGAAGTTAGTGACGAAATGTGAGGTCACACCAGCTGTGTGTCACATAATGTGCTTGTGTTTTTTTCCCTGACAAAATCCTGCATTAAACGCATCAAAAAGATACATACGTGGATATTGTATACTATTACTAATAATAATTGTAGCTAATAATAATCATAATCATAATGCAAATAATAATAATAGTAGCTAATATGAATAGAAGTTAATAATAATAGTAGCTAGTAATGATAATAATAATAATAATAATAATAATAATAATAATAATAAAATAATAACAGTTATAATAATAAAAATGTGGCTGTTGTGATCATTTAATTTCAAGAAATTGTACCGCATGGGAAAGAATAACGCGCTCTTCTCTCCTTATAACCATCTATAAATATGTATTTTATTTAATCTATTTCTTTTGTCTTGTGGTCAATATATTTATATATATATATATATATTTTTTTTTTTTTATTAATTCTGTCTTTTTTATTTGAGATGATTTGTCCTGAACATAATAAACAACCACTTTCTGGCCGCTCGGGGGTCCGGGGGGGGAGGGGTGTTAGATAAACCTATGTTGAGGTTTAGCTATCTTGTCACTGAGGAACGCAGCTGCCTCATATCGACACAATGATCTCAAGTGTAACCAACGAGGGGCGCTGTCCGTCTATCAGCCATAACTACTTGACACGAATAGCCCACATGATTGATCTCATCACTCTTGGCCATTTGTGTTTAGTCCCTATAATTAAAAATAACGTGCAAAATGTATTTTAATATGATATTTGAATATGTCATATCGAGTGTCGCGCGTGCATTTATTAGGCCTTATTACGTTAATAGCATCTTTGAACAAAGTTTCCAAGGAAGCTGTCAGTGTAATGATGTATAAAGCGTTTTGATTATTTCATTTTTAAAAGTCAAATAATTATGAATATTATCAGATTTCCACCCAACTCATGAGAAACAATGCACAAGGATAAAAGTTGATATTTTTTTTGCAACACAGCTACAAGTGATAAAGAAGGTTGGAGACCTAACAGTACAAAACACTGATTTTGTGCGGTGGCACGTCACATTCACCCAGGCCTAAAGAAATAAATACAATTAGTTAAATAAATAAATCACTATCAAGTTCAACCACACACACACAAAAAACTATGATGTATATTTTCAATTATCATATATGTCTAAACAACGGAATAACATAAAGACTGGTTGAGTTGCAGTAAACAATAAGTGGTCTGACTGCCTGTTTGTTCCATATGGAGTTTGGATTGATGCGTAACTCTAGGCGTATTTGATTAATATTTAATCGACAAAAGGATCACTTTAAAACAACCTCTGTGATAAAGCCGTGAGCGAACTTGCTTGGTGGGTGCTAATAAGATTTATTTTCTTCCCCCTTTTTTTTTTTTTTTTTTTTTTGCCAATAAATTCAGTAAACAATGCAGGTGAGCATAATGAAAGTGTTGTCCCAATAAAGTGCATCGATGGACAGCTGGGCAGCGGCCGGCTGATTGACTTTGCCTTGACATCTGGGAGGCCCGCTGGCCCCTGGCACGCGTATAGGCTGATGTCGCCATTTACATGCAAATTTAAGGAGATCATGAGGGCCTCGCCCCGTAAATTCACACAAAAAAAAAAAGAAGACGTCACCCTCAATACGGAGGAAGCTCGTCCCGTCGAGACGGGAGGTCTTCCAAGTCACCGTGTACATTTGTATTAGGAGCCACGCGTCCCGAGGAGTTTAGTTTGTATATAGTTGGTCAGACCCAGATCTTTAGGGGTTCTTTCATTGTGGCCACTGAATAGAAGAAAGAGATAACAGGCCCCCGTGTCATCAGCCGGGCGTTTAAAGCAGCGTTCAATGGCTCAAGATGCGGGAGGCAAACAGTTTGCACTTGTTTCCCTTCTTGTCATGCGCCACTTACCTCCAGCGCGCAGTTAAGAAACAAGCTTTTTTTTTTTTTTTTTTTTTTTTTTTTTTTTTTTTTTTTTTTTTTTTTTTTTTTTTTTTTTTTTAAAGTAAGTAATAAATTAGAAAATGTGACTAAGATCCTTTAATTCCACGCTCGTGAAAGTTTTCATGCGCGCAAAACCCTAAAATCAACGGGGATCAACGTTTCTTTTCTTTTTTTGACGCTAACATTTCACCCTAATGATGGAGAGCGCATTTTCCACGGTGTAAGCCCACCACGCAGATGATCCCACAGAATGAGCTGAGACGGATTCAGGCTCCGCGCCTCAGTGTGTGGAGCAGCTGACTCCCTCTCTCCACGTCCAGATGGCTCCTGCACACAGATTTGCATTCATTTTCCTCTAATATCTTCTGAAATAGCGGGGCAGCTGCATTTGTTGTCAAATACGGTTTAAAACTCCCTTTCAGGACAGCATCGTTACCTACGTGACGGGTGTGGAGATCCATTTTCCTTCTCCAGTCAACAGTATCAGATCTAAGAGGATTTGTCTCAAAGTCCCCTAATTTGATAATCAGATCTAAATCGCCTCGGTGCGTGTAATCAGGGGTTAAGTTCTAATAAGCGACTTGAAACTGTGCGAAAAAAAAAGCAGAGTGAGTTCTGTGCAAAAAAGATATTTGCAATCTCGGTAGAACAGACAAAACATTTATAACATGCGTCTCGGTTTGTTTCATCTAAGAGTAAAAAGAGATACATTTTTATTTTAAAGGGCCCCCTTTGAGGTTTTCCTGATATTTCTTTCACAAATTGAAACTTAGATTTTTCTTCAATAATAAAAAAAAAAATTTAAAAAAAGAATCCACACCCTTATTTTGTGACTGGGCAATTTGGCAATAGATTGTGTAGAGGTGAAAGCAACAGCTTATAATTCACTTATCTTTGGCAGCAGCTATTAACCCTCAGCACCAGCTAGATAGATTGCTCAGGATATAGCACACATCTCTCTTCCTTGCACCCTCCCCTCTCTCCCTCCATCCTCTCCTCCCTTTCACCACTAATGAACCGAACTGCTTGCTTGCCCCTCTCGGACAGAGTCGGACATGTAGGCTCTTTAAAAATGATTAAGATGTTTCTGATTATTACTGATTTGAACGGGACGTGCATGAAATAAAGAAGACACAGAACCATGGGTTTCCTGAAGTTTGTTTAATGTCATGAGACACCCTCTCTCTCTCTGATTTGTAGCCCATAAAAAAAGAGGGCAGAAGATCTGACTTTATCTTCTGTAAATGGCACATACATGGGATTGATTTGTTTTAACATTAATAATGTGGATGCTAAGAAACGGGGTTTCAAACTTTGTTCATATTTTAATGCCTACCGCCATTAATAAAGAAATCCTCTGCTCTGCGATACACAGCAAAACAATTGAAAGTCAATCGTCTCTTTCTAAAAAAAAAAAAAAAAAAAAAAATTCTCAATGAAAATTTAATGTTAATTAATAGATTTATAATCATGTCTGATTCTCTGAAATCATTGTTGGATTAATTACATTTTAATTACAATAAAATAACCCGCAGCGTAGAGTTAAAAATGCACAAATATATCAGGGATGTGAAGAATCATGATCTGTCATTATTGAAATATGATTTATGGCCTGTATTCACACAGCTATTGAGATGCTTACGATACATTAGTGAACAAGCAATCTCATCAAGTCAATTTGTAATAATAACACATTTAATCGAATAAATATGTCAAATACTATTGATTTTAATCAAATATAATACAACTAATCACGGAAATTGCAATCATTAGGCCGGCTAAAAATGATAAGCAATGCCATCCTGAACACCGAGTTATTATTATATATATATATATTTTTTTATTTTTTTCTCATTATGTGTGATGGTTTACACGCGGATGAATTTTTTCATATCATTAAAAAAATCAAAACTCACCACATATAGGGCCTAAGCAAGAGGAAAAGTGGAGCGAGTGAGTGTTCTCAGGCTGCTGCACTATAGGGCTGTACCGTACAGAGGAGCGCCTCTGCTTGACAGGAACCGTCAGAGCTCCATATTTGGGCAAAACCCCGCCCCTTCAGCGTCATATTCTGACAGCGCCTCTCCCGTGGGTTTAGAGTTTTGGCTCCCGGGAAAGATTTCAGTCCTCGGGGAAAGAGGGCTTAGTTTTGCATGTTCCCATCCATCCTGCACGACGCGAAAGGGCCCCTTATCCACCTCTCCTGTGTACTAGGAACACCTCCACTGGTGATCAGCCTTTGCCTGTGTTTGTCTTGTGGAGAAGCAGCAGCACCTTTTTCAGGAGTGGGTTTTTTATTCAACAAGAAGTCCTGAAGGTTTTGGATGCGGTGCTTCAGGGATGTGGGCACTTTGAGAGCAGCATCACCCACAAACACAAACAACTGCCATCGATTTTTCTGTGAATAGCACAAAAAAAAAAAAACAGAAAAGAGAAAAAACAAAACAAAGAGGAACAATAGCAACCAAAAAAAAAAAAAAAAAAAAAAAAAAAAAAAATCTTGTCTGTTGAACAATTCACTTTTCCAGTCTGTGGATACCGCTCTAACTAAGTACAGCACTTTGAGAATTGTTCACATCGGACGGACTGAAGAGGGAGGCAAGACCTGTGGACCGGGTTTTCCCTCGCAAGTCTGAATCGGCTCTCGCTATACTTATCCCGTGAACACACAACAACAAAAAACCACCAAACCCTAAAGGATAACGCGCTTGGACGTTTTTTATTCCACCTTTAATTTCACAGGAGGCTCTCTTTTTCACGCAAATTGTCCTAAATGTTTGGAATTCAGGAAACTATACCGCGGGGCGGGACGACGATGAAGGAGGAACCGCTCGGTGGACTGAACTCGGTCCGCTCCTGGATGCACACAGCTGGGGTGGTGGATGCAAACACAGCCGCCCAAAGGTACGCATGCCAAAAAACGCATCTGATTTTTCTCACGCATTCCCTCCTCATCATATCGACCCCTCAATCCCCTGAATACTCTGTATCAATTACGGTCTCCCAATAAATGCCCCCCCTTCGGCTTCTCCCTTCTTTCATTACATCAGATTACCCATTATTGTGACAAATCAAGAAATCTCCCCCCCCCTTCCTCTCTCTCCGTATACTCGAGCGTGCTTCTGCATCTCCAATGTTTTCCATCAGCTTCTCCATCATGTAGTATCCCCGGTGTCCGGTGCTTAACCGAGATGGTCTCTTGTTTTCTCCCCGCAGCGGTGTCGGCTTGGCACGGGCACATTATGAAAAGCAGCCCCCTTCCAACCTCAGAAAATCCAATTTTTTCCATTTCGTCCTGGCGCTGTATGACAGACAGGGTCAGCCCGTGGAGATCGAAAGGACAGCTTTTGTGGACTTTGTGGAGAAAGATAAAGTAAGAGGTGGTATTTTAGAGATAATAATAATAATAATAATACGTGTGCACCCCCCCCCCCCCCTGTACATAATCAGCACATGTATCGAAAATTATGTTTCTCTGAAATGGCAGTGTGTTACTAAAAGGGAAGTCACGTGTAATATTGATTTTTAAAAAAAAAAAAAAAAAACAACCACTCAATTCGTTGATGACAGAGAGTCGTTTTAGCAACTAGAGCTGTTTCTCTTCTTTTGCACATAAACTATACATAGCCTGTGTTATTGTAAAGCAGCAGACATGTGGTGTGGTGATATAGCAGTTGTTCTGTTGATGTTGATTTTTAACAAACTGTTGTCTTCTGCAGGAACCAACCAGTGAAAAAACTAACAATGGGATACATTACAAACTACAGTTATTGTACAGCAATGGTGAGTGAAAGTCTCTTTAATATTTTTTGCAAACACGTGAAAATATATCACACATGAGGTTTTTCTGTCTGCATAAAACCACGTGTAATAATAATAATGGTAATAATAATTATAATCCAAGCAGTCTAGTCATTTTGTGAATATGATCACTGTCTGAGGTCTTTGTATCTTTTATTATATGTGACTAAACTTTTTTTTTGGAGGGCTTACTTTTTAAAAAAAAAAAAATGTATTGCCCCACAATTCCTCAAAACTCACAAGTGGTGTTGTTTTCTCTCCCCAGGCGTCAGAACAGAACAGGATCTTTACATACGGTTAATCGATTCCATGACGAAGCAGGTAAGCTGCTGTTACACTTGTTTCTACGCACACAGTGCAAACGCTGCTCGCTAACCACGGTTCACTTGTGCAAAAAAAACCTTAACATGCCGTGCAAATCGTCACCCCTGAGATGCACACACGTTTTTTTGTTTTTGTTTGGTCTTATTAAATCTGCTTGCCAAATAAAATGAGAAAAAAAAAAAAAGTTGTGGCACAAAATGAAATCAAATTACAGCTGTAACAAGAAGAAACAGCTTCCATTTCCGACTGTTAGCGTTTGACCATCTCCTAAAGTCAAAATGTAGTCAGGCTTCTTTGTAGGCACCCATTAGAAATGAAACACAACGTCTGCTCCATTTTATGTGATTTGCCTTTTCATGCAAAGAGTCAGAGGTGAAGCTCGAACCATATTTTTTAAAATTTGCATCAAATATTATATTTATAAATATAAATATATATTTTGTCGCCAAAGGTTCATGTCACTTATCTTCCTCACAAACATTGAGGTGACTTAAAACCCAGAGCCCAACGCGCAACATATTATTATTATCAAGTCTTAATGCACATCTCAAGCCAACGCAAAGATTTGTAAAGTTATGTATAATTTTGGGAATAAAATCAGACATCTTTATTTCGGCTCTCCGTCTGGTGTTTTTGTTATTAAATAGAGGTTTTATGTTGAGCCTTCCGAATAGAGCCGTGGAAGCCTGAGCCACTGGTCACAGACAGCATTCCTGTGCGAATGATCCGAGTCAATGATGCAGAACAAGCAATTTATGGATTTCTGTTTCTACAGCTGCAAACAGCCACATAAATCAAACCAATACAGATAATCGCCCGGTTCCTAGCACAAATAAAAAGAAAAAAAGAAAAAGGAGGAAAAAAATAGATGGATCAAGTGGGACAGCTTTTAAAAAAGGGAGAGAGTGATGCGACCTGGTTCAGATATGTCACTTTTTTTTCAAAGTCAATCTCTAATATTGGCCTCACGCGTGCCAGAAAAAAAATAAAATAATAACACAAGTAAAATGATGAATGGCATCAAAGGGGGAAAAAAATTAAGAATTATCAAGCAATTTATTAAATATTTGTGTTATTATATTCTTAAAGTGTTTTTTTTTTTTATCAATAAGGTGGTGCTTTGCTTGCGTTTACACTTGGTGCCGGCTCAGTATACGAGGGAGAGAAGTGTCTATCCTTAGAAATAGAAGAAGGAGGGAGGGATCGAGGGAGGGAGAGAAGAGCGGCAGAACTGATAGCTCCACGCCATCTGTTTCAGCCAATGCTCAAAAATTACTCAACCGTACCGCCAGACACCGCTTTTTATCCACAGAAAGATCATTGTTAGCGGCTCAAAATAAACAACAGATTGCCCATTAACACTTTCCCCCAAATATCCCCAGATTATAAGCATATTGATGACACTTCTATTGGATCTCTCCTTATGAAAATCTCTCTGTCTCTCTCTCGTTCTCGGTCTGTCTCTCTGAGCCACAGGATATTATCTAGATTAATAAAAAACACAATTCATTATTATTATTATCATCATAATCATGACTTTTCATTCTATAATTAGATTTTTTATTTTTATTTGCCACTGGAAATATTGTAGTTGGTATTGTTTTTTTTTTAAGTCATAGTTATTTTTGTAATTGTATATTTAGGCTGATATTTATATGAATTAATGTAATTTAAAACAGTGAAATATTGTTGTGATTATCTTAGCCATGTTTCCTACTTAGCCTTTGCACTCTTCTAATATATTCTGTTGTCATAAGACCATGTGCATTTATGGCCTGATTTATTTTATTAAGTGCAAAAATTGAAGATATGTTATTCTAATTATTGAATTAATGTGAATTTATAGGCGTTTAAGAGATGACTGTGTTTTCACTTTATTTTCATCTCATTTCCTTCCAAAGGCCATCATTTATGAGGGTCAAGACAAGAATCCAGAAATGTGCAGAGTTCTTCTTACCCACGAAATTATGTGCAGGTAAGCATTATTTTTTTGCTCCGTCCATTTTGCAGATCCAGGCAAAAAGAAATTCCCTCCCCTTCAATAAGTTTTGACACTCATGATGTGATGCAGCAATCCAGACTGTCCTGTGGTCCTTCAGCAACCACAGAGAGAGAGATGCTGTCATGTATAACTTTGATATAATGTGATTCAACTATGTTGTGAATATGCCAGGGAAAATTAACTGACTGTCTTATTCAGTGAAGGGAAATTGAATGTACCCAAAGTACATAAGTCATTTTTTTTTTTTTAAATCTTTAGTTTATATATTTTAACATTCTCAGAATTGTATGTCATCATTTAAGCCTGCCAGACACAATGTGTTTCCTGTTAAGTTATGCATAGGCGTTGCATGCCATGTATCAGTTTTTTTTCTTCTTTTTAGCACAGAGTCAGTTCTCGGTTGATCCCACCTGTCAACAATGATCAGCGAGCCTTTTAGCGTCATTTAACCACATAAATCTCAACCTCTCATATTGCGCTGCTATTCAGCGGTGTCATTGATACTAAAAGGAAAAACGCCTTTTGTTGTTATTGTTGAGCTCAGCATGAGCTTTGTGAACATTGAATTCGGATACTGTCGGTTAACCTCTCCTTTGTTGCACCGGTGCATTGTTCAAGTTACTGGTTGGGAGCAAGTGCAGCATGAGAGCTGAGAATGATTTGTCTTTTTCCATGCATAAACTCATCACTCACGCTCAATTTATACATGCATCCATCACTTATTTGTGACACGTTGAATATGCTCGTGCTCTAGAGGTAATATTTTTTTGTCAAGAGGAAGTGCATTTTGCTGCCGAATAAAGATCTACTTTAACTGCTGCCTATTATCAGATTAGAAGATCTACATAATAAGAACAGTTATGATAACAATTATCTTTTGATATCTTACCTTATTATATCTTATTTGTATGGAGTGTCATACATGTAGTTTCTGAATTATATTTATGCTCTAATATACACTCCAGTACCTTAGCTATAAAGCACATCTTTATTACTGCTGCTAGAAAGTCATGTAAATCAGACATATTTAAATAATGTGTGGTTGACTGACAGTAGCTTTGCACAAAAATCTTTGTTTTTCTTCCCGCACCATATGGCATAAATCAATCTTATTCACATATGTTTATATGTTTTTCATTTCAAGTGGAAGCTAGGATGATGTATTTGTTTATTTTTGCAGTTGTGATTCAAGTCCCAATCAAAGAAGTGAAAGGCAGCTATAGCTATAGGCTTATGGGGGAGATGGCTGAAACATGTGGTGGAAGATAGATTAGTGCTTTTGAGGCCATAATTGATAAATGCCCTGCAGAAATATTGGTTGAGGGTGGCACCTTGCATCTCCCTCAGAAATAGCAGCTTGGCAATTAGAGGTAAACAAAAGCTGAAGCTGTGAAAAGTGACTCCCCTGCCTCCTGGCCCAATCCCCACTCCCCTCCCCTCCAACACTAAGCCAAACAACACAACATGTTGTTTTCACCATTTTTATCAGCCATCAGCATCAATGGAATGGATAGATTGAGTGAAGGAAATCTCATGGCAATTTTTTTTTCTTACTCCCCAATATCAAAATCACTCCAAGGCACTTAATACATGTATGTGGTTTTTGTGTGCAGTATTTATTTATTTTTTATTTATTTAGCAAAGTATTTGCTTGTCCTGAAATACACTGTTTGTGTTCCTGCAGCCGATGCTGTGACAAGAAAAGCTGTGGAAACAGGAACGAGACTCCATCAGACCCTGTGATCATTGACAGGTAGGCCGTTTGCTGCTTCTCCTGTGTTTGTGGACGGAGAGTGAGTAAGTGAATGAGTGAGTGTCTTGAGTGACTAAATGGATGAGTGACTGAGCGGATGAGCAGGCGCATGGATGAGCTCGTGAAACAAATGAGTTCCCTCCCGGTGTGCCAGACGGCCCAGTTGGGCTGACTTGCATCTTATAGCTCACAGTGTGGGAACTGTGGGTGATTCGGTGTGAGCGGCTGAGGGGCGTCTTTCCCAGGTACCTGTGCACCGAGGGGCGGTCACCACCTGGATAGGGTTTGTTCAATCACAGGTGGTTCAATCACCAGAGGATCATGCTGGGAATACACCTAATTAGCTTAGGCAACTTCACATTTATTTGGCTGGCTTCCCTTCTTTGTTTACGACAGTGATGCTTACACTGTCAATAGTTTTTTTTATTTTTTTTCATTGACTGTTTCCTTCTTTTCAAGATAGCTGTGAGCTAGACGTCATTAAAGATTCGTTTTAGAAGGGATAAACATTTTATGTCTGCTGTTTTGTTCTGCACCTTCGAGGAAGTCACATCTGCCACGTTTATATCACCTTCTAAAGAGGGAGAATAAATGGTCTGCTTTCAGCCATTGACATCTTTCTCACACTGTGAAACTATATTGCATTTCCTGGTCGGCGTGAATATGTTTAGATACTTTAGTGTGTGTGTGTGTGTGTGTGTGTGTGTGTGTGTGTGTGTGTGTGTGTGTGTGTGTGTGTGTGTGTGTGTGTGTGTGTGTGTGTGTGTGTGTGTGTGGTGGATATAGGGGTGAGGTAGGGGGTGTAGTTTGTGCGTCGATCTCAATGTAACTCTCACCACGTAGTAGGGAGAGACAGCAATGCTAATGTTTGACTAGCCGGAATCACTGTTTGCTTAGCGGAGAATGCCTGGTATCTGACAGAGGGGACAACTCTCTTATTAGTAATCAAATAGGGCTGAGCAGTTGTTGCTGCCACTCCACTCCAGCGGCTTCTCATGCATCAGGAAGTAGGAGCTGGCTGCCCTGGGAGCCTGGATGGATTACCAGAGCTACTGCTGTCTGAACTCAAACTCACACAGACACACGCAGATACACACACACACACACACACACACACACACACACACACACACACGCAGGCGACGACACAAACACGACACCCACACATCCTTCATACTCACGCACGCAGGCCGCTTATATGTTGTTTATGCTTTCATGCTTGACAGTCGCAGAGCATGCAAGAAAAGTACTGAGGTGTTTAGGACGATGTCAGGATAGAGCTGCTTTTTTTTATGTATTTTGTACCAAGGGGTCACTTGTCAAGTGCGTTTGTTAGCCAAGGAACGACAGCGCGACCATTAAAATATAACTTGAGACGTCTACTTTGCTTAATTTCCGCCGCTTTCATGTTTTCTTTGTGTCGCTCTGCTGCCTTTTTACTGTTTAGAGTTTCGCACGCCATTGTTCTTCAATCGGCGGGACAAAACATGTAACATAAGTACAATAAGCAAAATGAATGCATAGAGAATTAAAGTCAAGAAAGAGGGGTGGGAAAAAGAAAAAAGAGCAAGGGAAAAAAGAAGCGGATGGATATTGTAAGCTCAACTGGCTCAGGGAGGGCTCGGATTTTCATTGTGACGAGCCTGAATAGGAGTAGAGTATCCCTTTCCTTGCACAATGAGCGGCTCTGTTGAAACACAAAAGCATATGTTCCTCATTAGACCCTCCCATTGTCTCCATGTCGTAACTATGAGCCCGTCAGCTCACCCTAACAGACCCACACAGGTTCCCAGTGACTGAAGGAGGCTTGCAGAGAAGGGGTGCTTGTGAAAGGTTGCAGGGTTTAGCGAGAGTCACCGACTCGGCCAGAGCAAACTGTAGCAGGCTTGCTACGCAAGAGTATTTACTGCAATTACTTGACTATCCCCGCTGTGCGTATGGGTAAGCTTTTAGTTAAAGCTTCCGTGTTTTACAGACATTTCTGTTACATCTGTCATTTTCCCATGCACATCATTACAGGCACCTGTGCTGCGGTCGCTGCTGGCAGAAACTGATTATTTCCAATTGAGTAGAACATAGTTGAGTGACATAAACCGAGAGGAGAGGTTTGATTGTTGAATCAGGCATGTCTCATCTGTCTACAATTACTGTATGAAAACCAGCTAGCACTGCCACATTTCCTAGAGAAACAGTAGCATGGCCGAACCTTAAGAAACAGATTTGGAGTGAATCATTGATGGCGTTCATGCGCTGTAACATTTTCCCAGATGGTAAGAGGGGGAAAGCGCACACAGCTAGCTGGCATCTAGCAAGACATTAACTGGCGTTCCCATGGATCTGGCATATCCAACGGAGTTTGGGAAACTTATCATTCCAAATGTGTCCTATTTTCCTGCGGTCAAGCCAGACATCTGTTTACCCTATTTTCTCTCAGAGGTTTGATACAGATTTTCACTCAGATTTTTGAAGAGGAAGGATTCTCTTAAAAAAAAAAAAAAGTTGGTTAGATATAGGCCCAACAGCTGTCACAAAGTTTCAGCACTGCTTGGTCTTTAAATATTTCAGCACTTACATTTGATGCCCTTGCATAATTCATACTCCTTTTTGGGTGAAGAAAGGCCCTATTTTTGTTGCATTTGGGTGGGTTTTTTATGTGTAGTGACTCAAATTTCAATATATCGTTTGAGAACGTAAGTACATAGTTTGCTCTACAAAAAAAGCCTATTGTCTTTCAAGTGCGTATAGTACTTTTTCAAGATAATAATTTTTTTTAAATTCAGTTGGTGCCTAAATTAAATAAAAGAAACTGTAAATTTATCTTGTGACTAATTGTTGCACTTTTGCTAAGACCGCATCACTATGCAGTACGGTATAATCATCTCTCCCCTTTATAAATCCAGCAGTGCTACAGATGTCACATTTATAAGTTAATGGTGCCTTAAAGTAGGTGGGGGTGTAGGTTTATTCAGTCGGTAATTTGAGTCTTTAGAATTATAGTGATGAGGTACCCAATATCTGATTAGATGGTTTTCCCATTTACAGTGCATGTAGTGTTTAGCCAAACATAACTCAATTTGCGATGACTCTCCTGGTCTGGTATCTGTCTTCACTCTCTTGCATATTGACTTTGTCTTCTCTTGTGTGAAAGATTAGATACATTGTTCAGGCTTACACATGGATTTTGTAATAAGACGGCACATGTTGTTGAAAGAGGAGAAAAAATGACTCATTCTGCGTGTCAGGGTTCAAAGGTCACATTTTATTCCAGAGAAGCCGGAGCAATTTATGCAAGCAGAATCGAGACGGACAGAGAGAGAATGTGTTATCAATCTGTATTCTACCCATATGTGAATTTTGAATTTAATGTATGTTCATACAGTTTAACATCTTGTGTCAATTTACACTGCCATTCACAAACGGATTGTGGACCAGATCTAAACATGTCAGCTCTATTTATTCCAGCGGCCACGGCACTCCCTTTCACTTCCTGTCACAAAGGTCAAGGAGCACCGACCTTTGGAGTGCAGCCCAGCCACTGAATTATTCATGACATTGACTTGTTTTTTCCCTTATTTTTTTCCCTTGTCTCTTTTTTTTGGTCAGCACACATGGTTGTGCTGTGGGAGGCTTTTATTCATTTAGCTCATTTATAAAGGCCTCACCGCACCTGTTCGTGTGTTAATGCGATTAAATTTTGGCCTAATGTAAATTTTGCTTAGCTTTCCGTTATGTCCCTCATTAGTGAGCCTGGATTTTCTAAACGACTTTGCGTTATCGTTCATTTGTGGAACACCTACGAGGTCATTTCCCAGAGTGCACTTGACTTGTTGTCAAGTTGTTTACCAGAAACAAAAGACTGCCGCCTTAGAACGTCTCACATGCGGTTCCCTCCCGTCCTTCTAAGAAATAAATCGCAAAATTTGTGTGCTCCCATCTGGTTTTTGCAAAACCGTGATTACCTCCAAAAGCTGAACAAATGCCAGTATTTATAAGGTCAGCCCTTTATGTGGAAATGTGATGTAAATGAGAATCAGCGAAAGGGGACATTAAACAAAATTAAATTCATTGTCTCCTTTAATGTCATTTACATTTTTGGCTAAGCCCTGGACTGTCAAAGAGGATTTCTAAAACCATTTTAATTGCACATCAGCATTGGAAAAGAGGGGTGTGTTTTCACTGAGCGGCTGTCTTGATAACCTGCAAGGAGAAGTCTGTTTATGAAGTACCTAAATGCCGTGTTTTCACTACATCTGCAGATCGGCAATTAAGATGGCACTCGGCAGGTAGTGTTAATCTAGAATTTGGCTCCCACCATCCATAATGAAAATGATGCAGTGGACGGGGTCACTGTTGTTGTGATAGAGAGTTGATTGCTGCAGGTGTTCCTTCTGGATTTTTTAAAACTGTAACATTGAGCTGTGGGACATACGCTGCAATGTTTTTTTCTTTTGGCTTCCCGGTGAGCCATTTAAAGCTGTTAACATGTGTGTGGAAATGCTTTTTCCTATATGTTTACACACGCATGCAAACCTGCACACCAGCTAAACAATATATATCCATCTCGGCGTTTTATTCCTGGCTGTGCTAGGTGTAATTCGTGTGACGGATGTGAGTTTTTGACGCCCATTGAGAAATTGGAGAATAAACTGGCCACCCCTGTCTAAATCAACGTGACGTTTGAGTGAAGCCTGTCTTCTCCCGAGCCAGAGTAGGAAGAGCAGGAAGTGTTGAGAGCGAAAGCTGTACTTGGCAGCTCGCCTTTGGCTTGCACTTGCCGAAAAATGAAACCCAGACCCTCTCCACAGCCCCAGAGCCAGAACCCTTCTTCCCAGTGCTCCAACATCCAGGATTGGGTAATACTGTTCACTAAGCAAAACATTACCTCAAATTATTCTCGCCCTGTTTTCTATTCCCTCCTCCCTCATGTCGGTTTTATCGCAGTTTGTAAATGTCAAGACACGTACAAAGACGCACAGTATAAATGATATTTTCCAAATTATGCTCACATGTTTGGGTTCACATGAGTGGCGGCTGAACGTAACGTGGTGCCTGGCGTTCCCGAGGGAGACCCACCTCACTAGGGTAGGATTCCCCAGTGGCATCAGCTAATGGCAAGACTTGACAACAGCAGAGAAGCCGGGGGTGTTGTGTTTTACTAGCGCTGAGCAGGGGTGATGACTTTAACATGTGTGCAGAGAAAGACTGAGATGTTTGTGTGGTGTGTGTCTGAGTGCGTGTCTTTTGTGTGTGTGTCCCTGTTCGTGCACACCCTTGTGTGTGTGTGTGTGTGTGTGTGTGTGTGTGTGTGTGAGTGTGTGCGTGCCGTGCTAAAGAGAGAGGTGTGCAGTACGAAAGAGTGGCGCGGGCCAACAGAGCGACGGATTCGGCTCCAGCTTGACGGCAGTGAAAGACGAAACATGGTTCCACATGTGTTGAGAAAGAGCAGTCCATCTGTCCATGGAGACAACCCCTCCCCCTTCACCACCCCCTTCTCTTTCCCTCTCTCCTTCTCCTCTTTTCCTTCTCTTGCTCTCGTCTCCCCCCCCCCCCCCCACTCCTTTACTCCCCTGGTTCACTGCTGACAGAAACAAGGCCAGAGCTGGGGTGATGGGATGAATGCAGGGCCAAGAGCAACACTGGATGTTGTATATACACACACACACACACACACACACACACACACACACACACACACACACACACACACACACACACACACACACACACACACATTGAAGGGAAATAAGAAAAAGGTTATCAAAGATTCTTATGGCGTATATGTTGTTAAAGTTTACTATCTTCAACTGCATTCACTGACTTGGTTTAGCGCTGCGTTAATGTGATTCAAATCCGCCTGCCGAGCAATGGAATTGATTTATTTTGATATTATGAAAGAAAACAATCTATTAAGATTTATTTACTCCTCCCTGACACACTACTGCAATAAGCCACCACAGTGAAAATCCTACATTATTGAAATTAAATCTGAAGTGAATAAAACATGCCACTCTTTCTCAAATATTTAGCAGCGCTCCTTTATAATTAAACTTTGTAGCTGTTTTGAAGATGTTGTTTGGTTTCTTAAGGCATTAATGACGCAAGAGCTTTGTCAAACAGCTCCCAATTCTCTGAATCACATTTAGGTCACTCAGACCAGTGTTTTTTTGGGCCATTTTTTTTCTAGTGAAAAGGGGTCTCTTTTCTTTCTCTTGGCATGTTCTCACTTCCATTCAATCCTTATTAGGTTTCCCCTAATTGTCAAACAAACTGTTGGGTCAACCTCAGTCGTATCTGGCCGTAAAACAGCACATTAGGCCCTGGTGAGGGATATATGTGGTATTTCATCGGAGACGGAGTAATGCTGGGGTTTTATGGTTAAGTACCAGTTCACGCCCACGCCATTTGTTTCGCATTAGAGTGGAGGTTTTGTAAATCAGATCAATATGTTTGCCGAGATGTGATTCCTTGTCGGGATCTCCCGAGTCGTTCTTTCCTCAAGTATTTTTCTTAGGGGACTGGTTGTCGATGCACACTCCTCCGCTCCCCCCCCCCCCTCCCCTCCCTCCCCCCCCCACCCTTCCCCTTTTCCCTACCTCTGTCAGTCCCTCCCTCCATCTCCACCTCCATCTATTTCCATTTTCTGAATGTAGCAATTTGTCGTGTGACACAGGCAAGATTAGGATGGGAAGCAGTCTGAAGATTTCATCGGACATGGTCCTGCTCCCGCTGGTGTGAGGTCACAGGACAAAGATGGGATAGGGTCATCAGTTACCTCGGGGAAACGAGCTGGTCTGCTGGCTGCTCCGTTGGCCCCAGGGGTGCCTGGGATGTATCAGAGGAGAAGCCCCAGAGAAAGAGCCCTGAACCAGCGTCATTTATTAAAAGTGACAAGTTATTTCTAACTATAGCTCTGTTTTTATTGTTTTACAATGCTGTCATTTGGAACAGTGCCCCTCTTTTCAGGAATCACAAACAAGTGATAAATGAACGAGGCGACCTGTTTTTTAAAACAAACACACATGTTCGATGCACTTTGGCCACACATGTGTGCTGTTAAATATATATTATGCATTTTGTTGCGGTGCTCGAATTAAGCAAATGTGCAGGTTTAATAAAGATTGGCCGCATGATAAGTGTTATGAAAATGTTTCACCATTCACCGGTTTTGTCTGGGACATTTGTTCAGTAAATTAAAAACAGCTTACAGTATGAATCTCGAGCTGACCTCTGCATAATCAGAACCAGAAGTTCCACAGAACATGACCACGCTGTGGTGTGTTTGTGTGTGTGTGCGCATAGAGAGTAGGGTTTCAGCGTCTATTTTAGTAGTCAGACTTCTTTTTTATTCTGGAGTTTCTTTATTAAAAAAACACAACATTCATGCTAATAATGGAGTATTTATTCAATGTTTGACCAGTGCTCTACATTTAGGGTCACCGAGGTACTCTGCTCCCCCTCTTTTTTTTTTTACTGCCTGCCCCAACTGCGTTAATGATATATGACAGAAATTTCCTTGAGCTGGTTCAGTGGCAAGAAAGGTCCTGGCTAGTCTATATCAATCCATCTGACTTATGTTCCCATGTCTTGAATTACCGCTTGATGGAAACCTGCTGCGGGCTTCTCTTGCCAATTGAAATCAGATCTCCTCCACAGCCTGGTGTGATATTGATCCATATTCAACACCCAGGCAGCCGATCGATCAGTATTGATTTACAATAAAAAACACTCCTCTGCTTGTTCAGCACTGCGATCGATTCTTTAAGGCAAAGGGGGGAAAAAATATTTAAAAAGAAGAAAAACGGGATTGTGCTTTTTACCGTGCAGTGACCACCTGGAATAAATAATAAAAATGTGAGGAGATGTTTCATTTTCATTAGAGGAGTTTGAGTTTAAGTGACCAAACCTTGACCACACCGGCAGCCAGCAACCACGTCTGCAGTGAACAATGATCCTCTCTGCCATGTGAGTCTAACCAATAAAAATGGTTTAACGGGATGACACTTCTATAAGGACTCATTTATTGAAGGAGATGTGTCTGTTTCTGAATTAGTGGCACATCTGCACTGCAATGGGGAGTGCTAAACCTGTCATATCAAATTCATCAGAAAATTGAAATTGAATGCTAAAAGTGGTGGATCAAGCCTGAGCACTTCAGCTTGATTTCGGTGTGTTAACAGGATGACATGATTTCCTGTGGTTTTGATATAAATTTGTCCCATTCTCATTCCCGCCCGCAAACGCACACACACACACACGCAGGTTCTCTGCCTCCCACACAGCCATCATTAGGGCCCTGTACAAACTGGAACAGACCACAGCGACCCACTCAGCTCCAGTCCAGATCCACTTTTCTCCCTGTCACATCTTAGTCCTAATCTCTCGGACTTCCTCTCCTCTGCCAAATAACCGTTCCCATCCAGCAGGTCCCAGCATTGGCCCGGGCTGCCAACATCTGAAAGTTATTATCCCCAATCTCTGACATCCAGGAGTTTACAGTTATATAATGATGGGGAAAACCACATGTCCCCAGAGGCAGAGAACATTTTTGAGATGCCTCCCCATCTGTTTTTGGGGGGGAGCTGCCCATTTTGGGCCAAACTCAGAATGGCAGGCAGATTTTTTTTTTGGGTAATTTTTTATTTTCTACCACTGGAACAGGCCAGTCTGGGAATCATTATAGGGGGTGATAAAGCAAATCCAATTGGGTCAGGTTCCCCTCCACACAGTGCTGGTGGCACCAGCTCTCCCTGCCTCACTGCTCGTCCCTGGCTGTGTAAGTGGTGGTTGTTTGTTTGTCCTAGAGAGGCTGGGCTGGGGGACTAATGCAAGCCCGGGGGCCAGCCAGGTCGGAGGCAACGGTAAACCCGAGCCGCCTGGTGTAGCAGTGCTCCCTCGCTGCCGGCTCGGCCTTGTTTGGACTGCAGCTCCGGTTTGCTTTCTTAGAGGGAAGCTGAGCCTCCGTAATCATTGAGCCTTTAGCTCGGGTGGGGAGAGCAGCCGAGACCAGAGGGAGTGATGACATAGGTCCGCAGAGGCCTGGCCCGGTCCACCCCTGCTGCTCTTAGCATATTTATTTTCTCTTCCCATTGTATGGTTTAAGTCACACCATATTATGTTCGGACCTTATGCACGTGCATAGGCACTCAGATGTGATGGAGTGTATGGCGTAAAGCTGTAGGCTTTGTTTTTACTAATAACGCTGGGGATTAGTGACTCGCTGACCTCAGTGTAATCTTTATTAGTCTGTTAACCATATACTCTAGTTATGGAGCAGCCCGGACTGATGTGAGAACAGTGACACAGACATGCAGGACAACGCAAAGGGGAAACTAACCAAATGACACGCTATTATTAAATACGTATGTAACAGATTATTTTATGTGAAGATGATGTTTCCTGCTAAAGTGTTCCAAAATCTTACAGATTTAGATAATTTAAAACTCCCATCCAGACCCCTGGGCACTCCTCAAAAATGTTTTATTCAACATCACCACTCTGTTCTGTTTTGTTACGTTATTGAAATGGGTTGTCGATTCGAATAGAGTCAACCTGGTGGGCCAATCTCATTGTAGCCAGTGGAGAGTGAAAGCCATCTCTGCAGCATAACCTCACCAGAACACACACAGAGATTGGATGAGGGGGGCAGTGAGAGCGCGAGTGCCTTCTCCAGATGGAGATCCCAGATATGGGGGAAAATGTCCGGGCCATTTTCCAGGGTTTCCATAATGGGAATCTACCCCTTGCTTGCTTATTAAGTTGTGCACACAAGGAGGAGTGAGGAGAGAGATGGAGAGGAGAGGAGATAAGGGCAGGCGAGGCGAGAGATGGACAACCTGCACGCCGTCACCTCTCTGTTATAAGTGTCAAACAGACCCTGTCGGAGAAATCACAGGTCATGTGGATAGATGATTGTCAAAGCACCACATTGATATAAGGGCTTTCTTTTCCTGCTTTGAGCCTCCGAGGCGCATGATAAGATTTGTTTTTGTTTTCTGTCGGAAACGGAGAAAGTATGACGTTCGGGTCAGGAAGGTCGACTCGGGGGGTCACAGGGTCGCAGCCTTTTTGGTACCTGAGTAACCTCACATGGCTAAGCCATTTCTCAGGCTCCCCTCAAATGATGGTGGGGTGTGGAGGGTAGGGGGTAGGTTGAAGGGGTGGGCAGGAGAGTGATCTATCAGCGGCAGCAGCAGACATGCAGACAGAATGGCAGCTACTGCAGCTAAACAGAGTGAGACAGATAGGCAGGAGTCTCTCATACGTAACACCAGCAGCTTTAAGACGACAGCGCTGAGTGTTATGGATGCTTGACATTGACCTCTCATACAGGCATGGAGTATTTATCAAGGTTGTAGGACAATAGTGTAGTTGTTTGTAAATTATTTAGTTCATTGGGTGAGATGCCACTTTCCTCACATAAAACTTGCCACTTTTGTAAGATAAGAACAATCTGTGTCTATTCCGCCTTTTGTGTGTCTTGTTAGATGTTTCCGACAAGACTGAGAATTTAGGTGATCATATTTTGAAGACTGTCAGTTCTATCAATTCAAATCTACTTTAAAAAGAGAAGGGGGGGGTGTTAAAAAAAGCTCTGAAGCTTACATTTATCTCGAAGAGAAATATTTGTGTACAGATAGGCCTGTCATTCTGCGAAACAACATTCATGATTCTTTTATTGGTGCTCAGCCATCACCTCCTCTCTTCCTCTGTGGAAAAAAGGGCTAGTCTACAAAGTGGCTTTTTGCCGTTTGAGAGAAGTAAACTTCATCAGGTCGACGGTGAGGTGTGCTTCACATGTCACTCAGTCGAGCTCCCTCCTAATGAAATGCTGCATACAGATTTCTGCCTGCAGGCTCAGGGGGATAAGACCGTGGTAACAGAATGAAACAAACCCCTTCCCATTCCCTTCACTCACACACACACACACATGCAAAAGCATACACAGACAAACACACATTCATACACACGCCCACACACACACACTCTTGCTGGAGAGCATCCATGTGAGGAGATCCAAATCTGCAATTTATTCAAATATTGATATTTCTACTTGTCAGGAGAAAGGTGCCTTGAAATTTCCTCTGAGTACTCCTGTCAAAAAAATAGCAGGAAATATGTCAGATAATTCATAAATGGAGTTCAGCGCTGCAAAGTCAGTTGGGAACAGCAAAAAATATATATGCTTGTCAATGAAGAATAGGAGCAATATTACAGAGCCTGCTGCTCATTCTTCCATCATGTCAAGCAAACAGCTTTTGCAGGCCCATAAGTGTGTGTTTCACTCTGTGTGTGTACTTGTGTCTATGCATGTATATTGGTATATGTCCCTGTGTATGTACATGTGTATGTATATTTATGCATGTGAATGTATGTGTGTGTGTGCTTTGGCTATGTTGTGACTCCTACTTAGATGTGTTTGTTATCTTTTTCCATCAAGACACCCCATTTCCCATTTCGGAGCAGCCAATGGGAATGTGTCCTTTTTTTTCTGCAGAGGTCCGTAACCGGACGCTGGCCTCCATGTGGTTTGAATTAGGGCCCCCGAAACTGTGAAGGACGCCTCGAATGACGTGAGGCACTTGCAGACCAAATTCCATTCTGCTGAATGGTGGAGAAAAGAGCTCTCCGGAATCCTCCGAGATTTTTTGGCTCAGGCCCGCTAGCGATTAAAACAGGGCGGAAACCAATAACTCAATGAATCATGGGGCAACGTCCCATGAAATCTCTCACTGCTCTGTCACACCCTCATGCAAACCCAAATCAACTCGAAACTCTGCTGATTAGTCTTTTTTCCAAAGGGGGGGGGAAAAAAAATCGGACAAAAGTCGTGTTCTTTGCTCCTGTAATTGAACAGAACTTTTAACACTTTGAGCAGAAATGACTCTCTTTCTCCCCCCCTGCCTCCTCCCCCGTGTTAGTTACCTCCATTTTGACAAAGTGTGGGCTTCCCTGATGATGCATCGCTTGACCATGTTGTGCCAAGGCAAGACAGAATGGGACTCCACATATCTCATGCGGTCATGTGATGCCATAGTTCATAGCAGTTGATGAGATGCAGTTTGGCACAGCTTGGGACCCATCTGGGAGATGCAGATACGCAGACAGGAGAAGTATTTTACAGCAATGCATCTGCGCACTTGAAGAGCTATTTAGCATATGCTGCTATACGCGAGAATTTGCCTCGCTGTTGCCAGCTGCAGATTAGTCTTCATTTCTCCAAAATCCGACAGAACAGCTGATCCATAGTCATGGACGGCTAGCATTGATCAAATAATGTTTTATGTCAATGCAGCATGTTATTTCCTATTTAACTTAATTACCTCTGCATTATGTTGAATTATTCTTCTAAAATAACACAGGAAATGACCAAGTCTATTTCTAGTTTTTCTTGTATCAACAATAACAATGTCCAACAGTGCAATAATGCTGCTGCCAGCACTGGCTGGTTTGTTTCTGTTAGCTCTAGCAGAAGTCAAAGCCCTTGCTGCTGCTCTAACTCAAGTGGCTGATATGTTAGGCCATCTAGGGCATGGCAGGCGGTTGACAGTCCATGCAGCCTGTCTACCCACAGGACATCTCCACACAGTGTGTCCACAGTGGGGCCAGTGCTGTCATCTGGGCCCACTATGGACCACTGCTCTGCTGACAGTGAGAGGGTAAACGTTTACCACCTCAATCCCCCATTAACTCGGTGAAGGCGTTTCGATCCTCTGTGAAAATAATGATATTGATTGGAGCTTGGCTCTACAAACGAAACGGTTGCAACTAAAAGAGGGATGGGCCCTTGCATTAGAATATAGGATTTTCGCGGATAAAAGAGTGTTTGGATCTTGTTATATTTTTCCTCTCCTCCATCTCCCCCTAGCTTTTCCCCCACCTCCTTGTCTCCTCCTCTCTTTCTGCATTTTTATGTACGCGCATGTAGTGTGAGAGCCCGCGTGTCTCCTAAGATTACCCTCCGCTATCCCCGCAATCAAACAACAAATGACAACATCATTGCTCAGGCCCTTTCAAAATACGACACAAAAAAGTGGGTTGTAGCTACATTAACTTGCAACAACCCCCTAATAGACCCTTGTGGGTTTTGTATCGCTCCCCCCTCTCTCTCTCCTCTCTTCTCTCTGCTAGGCTGTCACATATCCTCCCCCCCCCCCCCACCCCCACCCCCTCACAGTGCGAGCCTCCGAGCCTCGGTGGAGATCAGGAGCTCCCTGTCGGAGGTGCTTTGTCACGTAGCCCAGGGAGCGTGGAACTCACCCAGAGCTGTTGAACAAACACAAGCACAGGGGCTGTCAATAGCAGCTCCGCAAACTAATTGCCTGTCAAATGAACCACCCTCGTTAAGCTGCCCTCACACACTCACACACTCGTGCGTGCACTGTGACATCCATACGCCCGCACACAGACGCACACACACACAACCTCCCACCCACCCACACACACCGAGCCGATTTGATTCAAAGAGTAGTGATACCTTGTTAGAAGAAAAGACACACGAGTGGCACTTCTCTGTTTGCTGCCTTGTTTCTGCAATCGTTACCGGCGTGTGTAGTGCAGTCACCGTGAGATTGCCATTTTGTTATTATTAAGGGGAACATAGCATAGTATAGCTGATATAATCCAAACACATCCCACACAGCCTACAGTATATCAGAGTGGCGTAATATTTCAGGTTTTAAAACCACTCATTAGATGGTAGCAGAGCTCCATACGCCAAATGTTATTGTTTTTATGTTTGTTTTGCTTTTTTTTTTTGCTGTAGTCATTAGGCGGTAGCAGTGGAGTGCCCAGCGCCTTGTCTGGGTGCCTGTAACAGTGCTGTCGGATTGACACAGCTGGGGAGAGCAGCTTGAGGCTGCACGCTCAGGAATACACAGGGGTGTTCAAAGCCCCTCTCTGAATCCTGATCAGAGCGCTGCCCCAGCCAACTGATGGCCTATTAAATATACATGCGCAGAGGTCAGAGCTGGAGGTCCCGGCTTCCTCCCAGCCATGTGCACTTAAGCGGAAGGGCTGGGCAACAATAAAACCTCCTCTCGCTCCAGCGAGCTCTCCCCTGACACCCTCACCTCCAGTGTGTACGTCAAGTACAGTGCTCACCTAGCGCTATATTACAACTGCCTTTGTGAAAAGGCCAAATGATGCATTTTTTACATGGTTATTATATATTTATATTCAATAACACCAAGGACCACTCTTGCGTCTGTCTGTGTCCCCTTATCTTTTCTATTGTCACTGATAAATAGCCTTGCTCAATACAAGCACACACAGGCATTTGAAGTGAGTCCACATGCCTCATCTTTGTAGTTTCCCAGAGATTGAGACAAGAAGGTAGAAGGGAAGAGCCCCGTAATGGCCAGTCATGATTAACATATTCAGAGTGACACTCTCTCTGTGTTCGTTCGTTAAGCCCGGTCTGTCTGACTAATGAAGTGGAGCGGCAGTTTATCAATTAACCCAGCACTGAGCCATTTGTGCAGGGGATAACACTTGCACCGGGCGTCACGGTGATCCAGTTTGGTGCCCTCTAACCTCTGCGAGTGTCCAACAAGGAGGGATTGTGTGACAATGACAGCAAGACACACAAGTCCACAAGCGGAGAGCCACTAAACAGGATTTGTGCCTGCTGTTCGCCGGCGAAATGCAGAGGAAAGGGTGTGGATTGATTGGGTAATAGGATCATGAAAAAAGATCTCCACAAACTAACATTGGGGGTTTTCAGCATTCTCAGACTTCGCATAGATCATAGCAAGCAACTTAGTGTTGTCTCTATTAAAACAAGCCCTCCCCTGCCATTATCTTTCCCCCCACTGCTCCTTCCTCCATTTCACATTGTTTGTGTTCATTAAGACATGGGCGACCTGCCTTATCCACACATCAGACCTAGCTCTCAAGAGTAATTGCGATGGTCTCGCAGAGGATAATGTGGTTTAAACTCAGTATAGCCTGTCTATTAGGAGAGACATGATGGCAACCACAAATAATAAAGAACTATTTATTCCTCTCTCCGTGACGCTAACTAGGTAACATATCAAGCCGGCCTCGCTAAGGGTCTCTCTTACTGTCAGATATGGCACCCCTCATCCATTCCCAATGGCCCTTGCCTCGACATCTTTGCTCTTCATTTTCTACATGAGCTTGGTCATAAATGCACACACACCTCATATATATTTGATAGTTAATATTTATCCTCGCAAGGGAAGTGCACTTTACATGCGGTAACATACGATTACCTGCAATTCTTATAGCAAAGAAACAAAATCGATATGGATATATAATTCATGACGGAGGGGCTATCAGTTTTTATGGCTCTCTATCCAGGCTCATTAAAGTTTTATCGTAATTGACTGCAAGCAAGAGTTTTTAAGGCATGTTTCTCCCTCACTTTCTACCTTTAATAATTAAGTAAAGTTTAATTGGTTGTATTTTGAGGCACCTAGTGGATGATAGGAGTCTCCCAAATTCAGAACCATAAATTACAGAGCGATATGTTATGCATTAACCTGTCAGTTTGTTCATTTGTTAAGGCAGAAAAGTAGGGTCCCAACCCCCCCCCCCCAAATCACATCCACAAATCGAATAACCGGCCAGGCCCTTCGAAAAAAAATACCTTTTTATGCCTTTCATTGCTGTGTTAATGTAGTGACATGACGCTGTCACTCAGAATGCTCCCATCAACCGCCAGCCCCGAATCGACTCCGCTGATTGGTGGTCAACTTGTTCTCTTGAAGGGAGATTGACAGACAGAAAATTGCACTCTCAGATTTCACCCTTCATTCGTTGCAGTTGTTCTTCCACTCGTCAACTCCTCGCCATGCCTGAGACAGACAGAGGCTTTATCCATTAGCTGTTGGCTTGGCGGGTGGGTGGGCAGATTCAGGCGGGATGGAGGAGGAGATGGGGGTAGGAAGACAATCCTACATTTGAGCACTCTGAGGGAAAATCAATCATGTCATCATAAGTGAGAAGTATGGATGAATTTCATCAGCTGGTTCCTGTCCTGTTCACGCCGCTGGCTTTCTGACTGGCCTGTCCTTCTGATTGGCATCCTCAATGACCCTTAAATCCGAAAAGGGAGACGATTTTGAAAACACTTTAATAAGAGAAATCGGACTGTAGTTCCAGGGTCACAATTTTCCCACTTCTCCTGCTGCTACACTGTGGGAAACCTCAAGTGGTTTCTCTTGACAAAGTGGTAATAGATTTACCGTATGATATTGTGCCAAACCAGCATTAGGCAATTTTGTAAGAAAATGTTTCTCAACTATATAAATTTTCCGTCCACAGCAGATATGATGAAGTGTTATAAAGGGCAGCAGCCCTCTGCCACTGAAAGTTTATTTTTATAATTTTCCCCCATCATCTCACAAGGTCACCGATGAGCACTAAAAGCATCAGAGGTATAGGGTGTGAAGCAATCAAAAATGGATGAAAGTGAAGACATGGAAATCACAGATGAGAAATTGACAGCCGTTTACAGCCTTGTTGTTGATGTGAGTGACAGAGCGAGGGGAGAAAGTGAGAGGGAACGAGTGAGGAGAGGGAAAAAAGGCAGAGTTAAAGTGGTGATAAATTTAATGGAAAAATCAAATACAAAACAAATTCATTCCTCTAAACTTGATGCTTCAGTCGTTCTTTTCTTGGCCTGTGCTAAGCCTTAGAATAAACTGTCACTCCTTATCGATCGCATCTGAATTGTTACCGAGATTTCTGAAAAGTAGTCTTGACACACACCCCACGAATAGTAATCTTGGGAGATGAGAACATCCAGACTGAACAGCTAACACCCCTGACTTAAAATAAAAAAAGGCTTTTCTTTTCTCCCATTTTTTAAATCCAGGCTAATACACTTTGGTGAATTACAAATTCAGTGATAAATATGTTGCGCAGAAAGATGTGCCCTCGTTGGATTTTGCTGTCTTCGCTGCTAGCTGTGAATGAATGAGTGGTGGGGTGAAGGGGATGGGGGGGGGTTCTCGGTATTTTGTCATGGGGAATGTTTATAAACAGCAACTGAGCATGAAATGTTTGTACACGATTTGTTTTGCCATTTGTGATGGAGATGACATGATCAAAAAATCAATTCACTTCACATTTGATTTCCAGCGAGCCCTTAAATGACTGCTGTCGACAGCATCCACCGAAATTCATGTATCATGGTATGGTTCATTATATTCCGATGGTGTATTAATTATGGCTATAGATAGAGAGCTCGGCTGTGAGCGGTAGCCTAGCTGCTGTGTGCCAGGGGGAGCTAGCCTGAGGAGGAAAGCTCTGCTTGTATCCACTCATCCCTCAGCTGACAGGCTTGCTCCAGGAGAAAAGGATTTCTCTGGATTGAGTGCCATTTTCTCTTCTTTAACAAGGAAATTAGTGTGTAAAGGAGATCTGTCAGGATAAAGTGCAGCTTGACTGCTGCTGCCCTCCCCTCCTCTGTCTTTCTTTCCCGCCCTTCCCTCCCTTCCTCATCCTGTAACTCGCTCTCCACCTCTCTCTCACTTTCTCTCCCTCTATCTGCCTCTCTCCTTCCTCTCCCTTTCTTCCCCCTTTCTCCCCCACTCAATGGCTCCCTCAGGGGATCTTCTTTGAGCATTAGCAGAACACATCCAATGTCCCAGCTACATGATTTCATGATATGATTTGTACCGGGGATTTGCAATAATCCGCAAATAAAGTTGAAAGTGAATGACTCTCAATAAGAGACGCAGACAAGCAAAACCAAACCTTTTAAGATTTTCTTTATCTTTAATGGCATGAAAAATGAATTTGTTTTGCATTAGATCACAACAATTTAGCAATGGCCTGAGTATGTTGTTCTGTCTTTGGCTTTTTATGATCATGATTAATTCCTCTACAGGAACCTCAGTGATATACATAATGTATCATGCGCTCATTTAAATGTTCAGTTCCTCTGCAGTTGCAGAGAGCTTGGTAGCTCATTACACATTACCCATGTGTGTCTGGGAGTTGGAGTGTGCCAGCCACTCACTTGTAGCCAAAGATACAGTATCTGCTGCTTTAGCAGGATGTCAGGGTTTGACAGTGCGATTAAACTCAGGTGTCATCTCCACCACTCCAGCTTCATTCGCCTCTTGTTAGTCCCTTTATTTGGTTCCAACATTAGGGAGAACCAACTTTTCACCTCAAGTAGACAGACAGGGATGAGACCCACTGGCACATTTTAATAAGTCTGCTTCAAAGGTGTAGGGTGAGTGGGAAAAAGAAAAATCAAAACATCCTGGGTTAATTTGAAATGTACTCTGCATCTGTGATGGGAAACAGCCTCACAGGTGAGTAAGGGAGACAATTAGGGAATATCCGTAAGTGCAGGAGCTGCATACTAAAAAACGCAAATCACTATTTCCCCATCTGGCCCCTACTGTGCCGAGAACTGCAGCTGAGGTCCGATTTCACCCGTCAATCACGGCCACTTCGCTGTGGGGTGTGTGTCCTGGTGAGAGAGCCTACCCCCAAGTCATTAGCACACACAGTCAAACTGTACTGAGAACTGCCCTGCACCGCTCGGCTCTGCACCGCGGTTTAAATATCCCCAGCCTGTGACAGGATCAGTTTAGCGATCTGTAGGATTGATCTCCTCTTTAAAGTTTTGCCTGAGGCGACTCTAATTGGGAACGAGGCTGCCTCCCACTCCCCTCACTCCCTTAACTGTCAGTCTTGGCTTTGTTTACTGAGGACATGCCCAAACCTATTTACTCAATAATGAGGAGACGTGGTGGGGATGCTGCTGATCACATTGAGGCCCCCAGCGGGACTTCTGCATGCTGGGAAGGGCGGGAACATCATTTTAGACTTTTAGGCTGCTGAAAGTTAGCCTACGTCGTCGCTATAATGTAAAGTGGTGAATAATTTTTTTTCTCCTTGTTTTTCTCACATGGCTCATATTCCTTGATTTGCAGAACACTTGTCTACCGCTGGGAATTTATTGTTTTTCCGCTGTCATACCATACAGTTAGCTAAAATAGAACAGCATTTAAAAGACAAAGCACATAAGTAGTATCATTGTACACTTGTAAAATGCCCTCCACATGCCTAATGCCATCTACATAGAATCAAATCTGACTGAGAGCCCACTCCAAACATGTGAGGTATCACCAATGGCTTGCTGTGGAGTGGACTATTCATGACTGGAGTGCCTCGGCCTATTGGGCCATTTCCCTTTTCTCTCATGGTGAATTCCTCAGATACTCACCCTCATTTAGGTTGTTTTCATTTGCGCTGACTGACAAAGCCTTTGGTGTGGATAGCGAGGCTATAGAGTCCATTGATGCCCATTGGGATTATGAATGATGAAGTGGAGAAGCTGCCGCTATCAGAGGGACACAACACTGCTCTTAATAGAAAAGCATTTAGAAAGGCAGCAGGGAGGAGGTGGTGGTGCTGGGGGCTTTCTGACACTCGACTGATAAGAGGCAGCTCTTCAGAGGTGGTAGTGTGTACAATGAGACACGCTGATGGGGATACAATGACACACATGTTGCGTCTGACAGCGGTGATTTAGACGTGTGGTGTAAAAAAAAACAAAAAAAACCTGGACCACACAACAGAGTTTCATAATGCGATACTCTCGATACAGAATTTTGTTACCAGGCTGCTTGCGCATGTTTCTACTTATTGGTTTGATTTGAGGGGAAAATGCATTGTCATTACTCATATCCGGCCGTGACAGATTGAAGAGGGGCAGGAAAAGGGAGAGAGGGGAGTTAGAAGTGTAGTGGCACGGGAGTGAAAGAGAGATATGCAGAAAGGGAGAGCTGTCAGTTTGAGGAATGAGCCTGATAAGGGGAAGGGACTCGGCAGATGGGCAGAAGAAACCGGCAGCACACTTCTCAATTAAACATGTAAATACCAAAAGCAGGCAGTGATGGAGATGAGAAAGTTAAATAAACACAGCACCGTGCTGTGATTACAAGCTCAAAAACACCGCCACCTTTGCCTTTTTTTCTAGCTCCTGCAACTACAAAGAAATCTTAAATCCAGCAAAACTTCTGCTCTAACATATTATATATATATAACTCTTTTTTTTTTCATCATCTCCTGTGGCTAAATTGAATCATGCAGAGTAAGATTCTATGGGAAGTTGCACACCCACCAGGAAATCTTGATACAGATCTAATTGAGCTTTTCATCCATTGACTTTGTCCTTTGTTAGAATTCCACTATTGTAATATTTTGTTCTAATAATTGTTGTCCATCATTTTAACATACGTGCCCCCCCCCTCCCCCAAATGCGCACCCTGCTGTGAACTACAGGGAGTATCCTAAATACTTCTGTAGGCAGTGTCCCTGACATTAATAACAATGAGCTTGGCATAACCACAGTACATTCTTAGGGAAGATTCACAGTTTGACATTCAGCCCAGATGCTATCGCGGAGCCTCGGTGTTTAAGACCGCAGAGAAGACAGACATCTGTCACTTGTTACCTTTGAAGTGAATGAGAGAGGGACGCAGGAAAACACAGTGGACAAAAGGCCATTCTGACCACAGACCCTCAGTGTTTACAAACGGAAAGGGAGAGTGACAGGAGAAACTCAAGATGAATGGATCACTGCTGTTGATCTCTCCTTCTCATTCCGTGTGCTAAGTTATTCCGTGGCTGCTACCCCAGTGGGGGGTGGAGGGAAACAGGAAGTTGAGAGAGGCAGGCAAGAACGCCTCAAGGACTCTGGAGGAGCAGAGCACTGCAGCCTGCATGGGAAGAAAAAAAAAAAAAAAAACTCCCTTACAACTTACTGTACACTTCTCTAACCTGAGGTACCAAACATTACAAATGTGAACATAATCCACATTTTAATGAGTAGATGATGCTATATTAAGGCAATATTTGCAATAGTGTTGATTTGCCATGTTGAAATAACAGGATCTGTTGCATTAGCTGTTATTTTGCAAAGTGTGGATTTGAGCATACGTGTATTTTGATATAATTATTAGAACAATGGCCGTATTCATTTGTCTTCTGTCATGTCTCCTCAGACCCGTTTCTATTTCAGGTTGCACGTCAAGCGAGAGCAGCTATATCTGGCTGGCAATTAAGCTGGTCCTGCCTCCCCTTGATGCTTGATTAGTCCGATTGATGGAGGAGGCCATATGTGGCGGTGTCAAAACTTGGCAGCCAGGCTCCATCCTCTCAAATGAGAGGCAGGCAATAAAGAGGCAGGCTGCCCAGAGTGGGTGCACGTATGCGAGGCCTGCAGCGCCACGATTCGGGCCCCCCCGATATGTAGCTTTTTCTCTGGGGGTCTCCGGGGCACTGACCACTCCAGCCAAGTTCTTGTCCGGGCAGAGGTGGCCACCGGCTCGGGGTGTCACTGTACTGAGCCCTCTGGGGCACAGGCTCCAGGCAAGGCGTGGGGAGTGTGTGTGCGTATGTGTGGGTGGGTGTGTGTGCGGGGGGGGTGGAGTTGTAGATGGGGGGTTGGGAGGTTTAGAAAGCTGAAAGATATGGCCCCTTTCCCAATCTCGCTCGGAGACAACAAAAAGGGAATGCTTGAGAAGGGGAAGCAGCGGGAGGAGAGCACAAAGACAAAGGCGCGGGCAAGGTCAGTCCAGCTAATGGGCCTGAGCCGTAGGCTGCCTGGGGCTAGGCACACTTCTGTTCTCTCTCACACACTGGGCCTTCAAAGACCCTTCAGTCCACCCCTCTCCTTCTCTCCTCTCTTCCTCCATCTCTTCCACTCCTCTTTCACTCTTTTTCCCCCCACTTCCACTGGTGACACTTCCTCCCTTCAAAAGGTTCTGAACAGGTGCCTTAAGAAAAAACACATTTTCTACAAAACACCTCCCAAGTATTCACTTTCGTCCATTTCATCAACAATTGCGATGTTAATGAATGGCATTTCTCCAATAATTCCACATGGAATTTCCAAATTGACGTAGAAGATATTTTCTTTCTTTCAAACTGAGATGGACGTAGAATTCTTCAGGTTTATCTGCCGTCACCGACCGTCATTAGGGTCCAAGGTGGGTTTCCTGGAAGTGCTAAGAGGAACTGTTGGAAAATGAGGAGGAGGTGGAGTGTTGTTGTCAGGTTGGCTGGCTAGCGTTGCTTGGCTCCACTTGAGGGCTCCTTTAATGTGCAGCGGAGTAGAATAAGTGAGTGGCTGTGGGCACCAGCTGAGCTCACTCTCGTCTTCGCCTGGTAGCTGAGGGGTGAGCCGCTGCCACCTGACACTGGGCACACGGCTCAGGGCTCCTCTTGGCAGCGTGGCACAGCACACATGTCCCCTCATTTGGATGGAGATTCAGACACAACACACAAAAGCTTTACCCCCCCGGTGCTCCTCCTCCTCCTCCTCCTCTTCCCTCCCTCACTCAGTCAGTCTCTCTTTTTCCCTTCCTGTTTTTTTTCTCCCCTTCCTTTAGTTTTTGACGGCATCATAATAATCTGGGTATCTTCTTGATCATGCCCCATGTTTTTTTTTTTTTTTTTTTTCTTTCTTTCTTCCTCATCTTCTTGGAGACGAGTTTGAAATTGCCTGCGTCAGGACTTTGCTAATTAAAGTCATACTTTCAAAAATGCCATAATAACTGTTAATTAGCTTGATGCTATTTTCAGCATAATTTGCTAATTAGTGGAAAACCTGTACAGCGTTTCTCTCTAATTACAGTATGGCTCCGCACGGCGCATCTGTGCCTTGACTCCAAATGATACCATTACAAAGTCCCGTATTACGCATTCTCTCAAAACAGTTAATTGCCTCCACAGATAGTGAGATACTTCAGTCAGCTGATTTTTATGGTAATAAATGGACAGGCACAGACACAAACCTCCCTGGTTCATATTTATGAAATATGAAAAAGGAAAACAACCTCCTTATGAGATGCATGGAGTTAGCTTGGAAATAATCTGGTTGGCTCTGTGATGATTTTGTGTGCTCATGCGTTGAGTTGCCGAGACTTTTAATGAAGTTTGATTTATTCTATGTTATAACCTTGTGAGCATAAGCCATTACATAGTAATTAAAGCGAAGGATGCAGACGGTAACGACATCAACCTTTTAAGAAGGTAAAGGCAGAGATATGACGGATTGTACCTTCAGAGGTGGTTGCCATGTTAATACAAGTAGCAACATAATGTTTCCATGCCACAGCTTATTACCGAGAATGTAACTACCTTGTCGCCCCGCCAGTTATTTTCATGTAGTTTAGCAAAGGGGGAGAATTATGGACATGACCACAGGTTGACCCTAATACATGTGTATACTAGACACAAATTACGACTCATTAAGTGTGGTGAGGAGCGTGATTGGCACGACCTCTGACCTCAGGATGTCAGCTTTGCCCATCCTCCGCTTTGCCCTGCTTTTGACAGCCACCAGTCTGACAGGGCTAGCATCGGCGCCGGCTAATTAATGCACCACTTCAGAGACCCTTTCATTTATGGCTTCTGAAAGGCATTATTAAATTAATTAAACCACCAAGAGTTAGTCATTATGAAATCAGGAGGTTTACATGGATGACAGCGTTTATGAATTAAACATCCCCAAAGTTCCTCGCAGGAGATACCCCGAGCTGCGTGTGGGTACCTAGCGCGACAGATGTTTGCCCCCCCCCTTCCTCGAGCTAACCTGTATTGCAAGCGATTTAGGTCTCATTTGGGGGTTTGAAAACTGAAAGCAGCAGAGAAAGAGGTTCAGGATAGCTAATGAGCAGAGAAAGAGAGGGGAAAAGGAGGTCACTAGCTCTGTTCATCTGTAGACAGTGCAGATGGTTCTGTTTTATACAATACAACAATGGCGTACATCAATTTGTTGATCGCTAATAGATAGCTACTCTCAGATGAATTGCAGACTGGGATCAGTTGTCTGTGGGTTTTAGCTGAGAACTCTACATTTATAGCCTGGAAACATTTAGAAAAAGCCGTGTGCTGTTTTTAACTCATCATGTGATGTGAAAACTACAAATGGTGCACGAGATAAATCCCATAAACTTGGGCTTAGCTGGAGAGCAGAGGGCAGAGATGAGTAGCTCACTCAGGAGCCTTGACGATAGACTCCTTTTCATCTGTGGACTGAGATTCACAGATTATCTCAAGAGGCTCTCTATCTCTGTCCTCGTCTCTATTTCTCTTTTTCTGTTTTCTCCACCCTCCCTCTCTCGCCCCTCAATTCAGGAAGTTTGCCAGCTACTGTCTTTGTTTACAATGCCAAGGGAAAATGTCAGAGCCGTTGAGAAAAATATCCTTAGAATCTTTTTTTTCATCTTCTTAATCTAACAGTTTACTGAACTTGATAAGTGTCCTATCAACATGCTAATCAAATTACTTCGGAACCAAAATTGACAGTTTTCATTAATTATACAAGATTATTCTAATTGCAATTCAAATTTATTCATTCCGAACAGAAGGTATTCAGTAATATTTTACAAAATTTGCATATTAAATGGAGGGAGTTGTGCATTATGCATGGTAATGTATGCAGAGTTTCTTATTTTTAACTTCACGGCCATATGTGGTGTCGTTGTAGGAGCAGGTGAAAAGTCTAAGTGTGTTTAATTTGCTTGACAAACATTCGGCTGGAGCTTGTCAAGGGGAGTATTGTGAATGCCAATCTTTATTCCCTCTTTATTGATTACCCCAAACTCTAAACATCTGGAGGTAAATGGCACTGAGAGAGATGAACTGAATCATGGGATTAGTACCTTCAATGACTGAATCACTATCAATTACTTCAATAGCATAATTCAAGTGCACCGCATAAAAGCTACAGTACCTCGGTTTGAGCCAGGATTAATATTGCAATTTAACGTAACAATGGAAGCATGGGAATGATATGGACGGCGTCCAACTTTTTCACATTGATGTCATAAAGCTAATGCCGTTATCTAAATACGAATGTATTTAATTCCTAATTTAGGCTTTGTTTGTAAAATGAAAAGGCTGAACGCATTAGGCACATGTTTTAAAAGGTAATGGATTCTGTGAGTAAAACAACCTTATTTATTCACTGAGACGCAAAACCCCCAATTTGCTCTTTGTTTTTATTTCCTAGAGCGGGCAGTGAAGTGCAAACAGCTTACTGGGAAGCTGTTTACTACAGTATATGACAAAGGGCGTGCGGGCGTGCATGCATGCGTGTGCGTGCGTGTGTGTGTGTATGTGTGTGTGTGTTTTTGTGGGGAAGGGGGCGGCTCTTCCAGCTCCACAGGCAAGGTCTTGTGTTGTAATGTAAGCGTAATAATTATCAAACAGCATCGGGGGCCCTGGGTGCGGGCTTTAACAGGGGGAGAGCATGTTTGATATGTAGAATCAGCCCATAGTGCATCCATAGAGGGTGACTAAATCGCACGGTTCATGGATCACATTAGTATTGCTCTGCATCTACCCTCGCACTATAGGTGATTTCCATTTAGACACACATTTCCACATGAAGATAAATATGACTTGAATCGTAATTTCCCTGAAGTAAATATAATACAAATACAACATAATACAGTGTCAGACCAGGCAGGCTAATAGATTACTAGCGTGTTTTCCATTTGTATGGTAAGTGGTGAACCTGGGTGGTGGTCTGGCGAGTAACAAATTGAATGTTTAATCCATCTCAGTGCAGATTGAGGGTATCAGAAAGATCGGTAGTCGTATGAGTTCTCCTGTGACTGGTAGTGTATTAGATGTTTTTACTCTTCAGGGGTTTGAGGAATGTTGTTGGATTAACGAGAGGTGCAAAGTGGTAGATAAATGCAATTTCTTATCTTTTCTGAAGTCGTCTGTTATTTTTCAAATAGGTATTTGGATTTGACATGCTGTATTTCCAGTCACTCAGTGGAGTAATCTCTGATGTCAGATTACAATAACATTAGCTCTGTTTTACTTGGATGTTGTATGACTTTTAATTACAGAATTTTATAATATAATATTAAATTATAAACATGACTCTCTCCCACCAGTTACATATGTGGAAGTCATTGCACTCACTTCTCTAATTCTCTCAGAGGCTTCTGTCCAAGAGCCCATTTAGTGGAAACTGTGCGATATATGCATAAGATATGCCTCCTTAATGTTACCAAACATTCTCTAAGTACATATTTAATTCTTTAATAAATGTTTGCTCTGGCATTTTGGAGAAGCAGGATTAGCGTCAACTGCACAGCATCTCTTATAAAGTGTGACAAATTGATAGTTTTATATAGCTTAATCTGTTTACTATGATGTTTATGCGAGGAATTATTACAAACTAATTAAAGAAATCACTTTGATATAATTAGTCAGATTTCAGGAAGCTCATTAGTAGTAATTTGCATGAAAAATAAGCCCTGTAGTGGTGCTTAGGCCCAGCTATTCGATCTGTGTTTTATCTGGTTACACATCAACCCCCATTGTTTGTTGTTTGAGGCTGTCTGAAGTGGCCCACAATATTTTCAGTCATTGCCCTGAGAAGCGGTGGGGTATCTTTCAACAAATTCCTCCCCTAAAGCAAGTTAACCTGTATGTGGAAGCAGACACATGCCTCTGTGTGCATAAGGCAGAAGGAGTGAGCGGCAAAACACTGTCTATTTATCTGTCAGGTTCCTGACAAAGAACTGAGCTGACAAGTAAGGGTTTCCCTCAGCCGAGCAGGGGGGCTTTATTCACCGTACTTACATGCCCAGTCTATGCCCAGAGACTCATGTTATTTGCAAATCACATTCTTTGAAACTCACAAACGGGGCGAGACATTCCCCGCTATGGGTTTGTCAGCTGCCTTCACAACAACTAGCTATGTATCGCTAACAGTGCGCGGTTTCGGTAAGGAAGCAGCTTTCTCTTAGCATTTGCCTTGCTGTCACTTTTTCCAACACATGCGATCTGTGTCTTCATGCTTGGGGTCTCTCCTCCCTTAGAGGGTTGCCATCTTCCCTTTGGACTGACAAATAAAACGCCCACACTCCCGCTGAAATAAAAAGAGAGGAAAAAAAAATACACCCCTGGAATTACATCATTCTCCGCTGAAGCGGCTCCTTCTCAGAGCTTGATGTACAAATATATATAATATTCCCATTATTGGATAAAAATAAAAATAATGACAATGATTTGAAATATAAAAGTTATTTTAAATGGATTTCTTTTTTCTCAGGATACCTCGGCCTTAGGCAGAGGGGTTCAAAATGCAGGTACAAAAACAGGACCTGTTTATTCTCTATACCCTTTTCCCACCATGGACGAAATCCGTCCCTAAACATCCGGACAGAGAAGCACTTGTGTGGCGCTGATGTCACAGACCTACCTGGCCTCCCTCTCACAAAAGCTAAGGTATCATTAGCTTGGCCCACACAATGGCCATTCAACCAAGCCACTGCGCTCCTCAGGACTAGGGAACAATGTTATTTTTTGTCTCAGAATTATAA
The DNA here is from genome assembly GCF_027596085.1 of Anoplopoma fimbria. NCBI lineage: Eukaryota > Metazoa > Chordata > Actinopteri > Perciformes > Anoplopomatidae > Anoplopoma > Anoplopoma fimbria. The sequence continues at coordinate 10,750,449 of NC_072454.1, read as the reverse complement.
AGACAGAGTTTTGCAGGAAACCTGACAGACAAAACCCTTTAGAGGTAAATGCTCCAGGCGGCTTTTGGGTTTAATCTTTTCCCATTAGCATTTTGCCCCCCAAACCCCCCCCCGCCTCTTGCTCACACACAAAGACCATATTTACAGGGTCAAAAGTAAAGGCTTGGAGTCTCTTGAGACTGCTTTTTGTATAGATCTCCTCTACATATCGAACACTTGCTTTTATTTTCATTTTATGCTAATGTATTTCGAATGGGCCACTGAATTGTTTACTAAAATCTTAAACAGGTATTTGCTTGCGGCGGTAAATACATTTTCTTTTCTAACAACAGAACAACAAATCTATCACGTTTTTTAACTCTCTACCAAATATTGTGAGAAATCACACATGCAAGCATATTAAAAATGATTAACCCACAATGCAGAGGTTTATTTGATGAAATAGTTATATTGTCAACAATACAACACGGCTAAGGGTTCATATGTGCTACCTTTGTGTTTGTGTGTGTTTCGATGCATGTGTGCTTACGTGTGCGTGTGCACACATTCACTTATGCTTGTGTGTGCGTGTGTGTGTGTATGAGTGTGTGACTCCATGTGTGTGATTCATTCCAGGGCAGTTTTAGTCCTTATAAAATATTCATTTTGGTTGTGCAGGGCCCTGTAATTGCCATCTCTCACCCTGAATTATTTATACCTCGCACAGACTGACAAAGCTTTGCCATACGGCCCCAGATGAATCAGAAAGCAGCCATCTCTGCTGCCAACAGCACTGGGCTTTCACACAAATATGGCAGCCACGTCTCTCTGCCTGGCCTCTCTTAATTTGACATTTTCTTTTTCCCCCTGCCTTTGTCCTAGGTGCACAGAAAGGTTACCTGTTAGCTTTAAGCACCGACCCGCTCTCTGTCTTTCTGTCTCTATCCCCCCTGCCTACATGACAGTCCACAGTGGGTGTTTTTTTTTTTTTCTTCCTTCTGAGAACGCGTTAATGTGGCTGCGATGTCAGAGTGGCTGCCTCATGTTTTATGACGACTGACCGGTCCTGACAGCCACTTTAGATGTATGTATTATACATTAGTAATAATATGGTGTAGAAATACACTCGCATACATTTGAGCATGCATGAACAGACAGCAAAACCACTGACTCATGGACCTATATGTAACACACACACACACACACACACACACACACACACACACACACACACACACACACACACACACACACACACACACACACACACACACACACACACACACATGCAAATAAGCCCCCACTGGCCTGCCGGATCCAGCATGGCTGTTGGTAAACGGTCAAAGCCCCCCTGCTGGCCTTGCCTGTACAGCTGCGTTCCTCTGCGTCTTGCCTGGGTCTGATCACTCCAAGGTGCCACAGGAGAGAGCCGCTGCTGTATGGCTTTCATTGTTGGCCCTCTCCGGGGCCTTCCAGAACCCCACGTCCAACACCCGTAAATACCACTATTCACCCCGGCCAGTTACTCCAACATATGCTTATCTTCCATCTCACTAGCGCGCGGAGGTGCTGACTGGTATTTCCTCAAGGCCCCCGAGCTCCAGTGCTGACCACTAATCAAAGCACCATATTTCTCCTCCTGCACAAAAATAACCTGGAGACACTTCTCTGCCGTCCAGCTGTTGAGCTGAGTAAATGTTCCCCAGAACTGCATTGTGGATGTGTGGGATTATTTTTGTAATGTCAGCAACCTCACAACCAACTTCATTGAGACTGTCATAGTCATTATCAGTAATCATCGTCACACAGGTTTTCATGGTGGCCGGTGATGATTCCATTATATTTATAAATTCCAGTTTGGATGTAGATGATGCTGGCTCTACAGTGGCAACCAGTGTTTGATTTGTTTTTACGACAGGGCCGCGCAAGACAAAAACAACGCAGAATTATTTATGTCTCGTGTCTTATTATATTGTGTTCAAAGTCCTGGTAGAGAAAAAGGCGTATTCAGAGTAAAACAAAGAACAGCGTGCAACAGTACACAGCCTCAGCAGTATCTTGGATGTGAGGGGATGGGGAGAGGCAGAGAGAAAGCTCGGGGCTAAACATGCAGTATGTGGCGGGGCTGGAGCTAAAAGCTGCATAAAGCACACAGCCTTAGTCCACTGTTAGCAAGTGATGGATAGTTAGCAGGAGCTCCGAGTGTTCGTCTAATCTGTTACAGTAAACCTGCACCAAGGCCTGAAGGGGATCAGTGGGGGCTTGCTAGGAGTGGGTTTGACGTGAAACCATTTGTGAGGACGAGCCATTCTCTTAAGTAAGAAACTAACAGTGTCCGGAGAGAAAGAGAGAAAGAGAGAGAGAGAGCCTGAGAGCGAGCAAGACAGGAGGTGAGGAAAATGAGTGAGACCACAGGAGAGAGAGAGAGAGAAGGAGGAGGAGGAAGAGATACCATAATGAGTCCTGTAGCCATGGAGTAAATGAAGAGGGATTGACAGAGTGAGGGATCCTCAAGTGAAATAATGTCAATGCCACTCTGCCCATTAGAGAGAAAAGGGGGATGGTGGAGGAGAGGGTAAAGAGGGATGAATGGAGGGGACACAGCTACATGTTAGGGTGCAGAGGAAGCACATACATTATTAGTGACACCCCCCACAACACACACACACACACACACACACAAACACACCACCAACAAAAATATGAAATATGAAACAACAAAATGAACCGACAATAGCAGCTGAAAAAAAATAAAGAAATAAAAACAAACAAAAAAAAAGGCCTTGGAAATACCCAATAAATTCTCAGAGACGTGTAGTTGGGATATTTGATGTTGAACAATAATAATCACAGTGACATCTGCCTTGCTGCTCTCGGAGGAGATGGGCAGAGCCCCGTGAGTGGAAGGGGTTAATCTCCCAAACCCAATAAGGTTGGATAGTGAGGCACTTGTTCCCTGATAAAGAAGTGATAGGATCTGTGGGTCTGGTCCCTCGGCGCTTGTACAGGGGTAGAGCAAATATTGTTAATGTGCTGCGGTTTACTTCGGCTAAGGCGAGAAAAACAGCTCTGCTTGACGAGAGAAGACAGCGGCGAAGCAGAATACGACAGGAATGGCCGCGCAGCTCGGCTCGGGGGCCTCTCAGGGACTTAACTGGCATATATATCCAAGACCACTCAGTTGCATAAATAAGTGCTCGGGAAGATTAAGATCTATAAGTGTCTCTATTTCTCGTTTTACCTGCTCCGCCTTGTCACAACAGGAATCTGAATGCAGTTCAGTGGAGTGCCTAATAACTGGAGCAGTAGGTAGGAGAGGCAGGAGGCTTGACATTAAGACCCCGGCGTTTTGGAAATCCGATACGCTATTGACCCGTGTACTACTATCTCAGCGTAGAGATCTGGTGTCAGCAGATTGTAGTCTGACTCTTACCGATACTGTGGCCATCTGTCAGTGTATTGTGTAACGGCCTAAACAAATAAGGGGGAAGCGCTTTTGTACAATAAGGTGTACTATTGAAGAGAAAAATACACCCTCATGTGTGTAATTTAAGAAAACTTGCGAGTGAAAAGAATTTCAAATAGCTCGGACTGAACTTTGAATTCCTTACAAGTCATTGAAAATAATATAAATCTGAATATTACTAGTTAAAAAAGATGAATAAAAATTGACAGCAGAGCTATCGCCTCCTTAATAATACAACATTATCCTTATTTGCCCTCTTGACTCAAATCAAAGGGATGGACATTTATGCATGAGTGACATCAACCCTTCAATTAAGTTGGCCATTTAAATGAGAGAAGGCCCTTCCTCGCCCTGCCTGTTTGTTTTTTTCCCTTCTCTCTTCTTTTTTTTTTTCTTCTTCTATTTCCCCTCCGTTTGATGATAGGAGAGGGTGAGCTAGAATTAGGGCGATGGGTCTTCCTTTGAGTGTCAGCCTAAAATGATCAGAGTAAAGATAAGAGGGTCTAGCAGCCCTCAAATCAGTCAAAGTGCCAAAGTCGGCCTTTTTCTCCTCAATTACCGGGTCTGTGAAGCCAGGGAGTGGAAGGCACCGAGCCTGCTGCATTACTAAAGAGACAATCTATTTCCCCTTTGACCAGAGGGAGAGAAATCATTATGGCATGATTAGTAGCTTCGGCAGCGGGCGCGCATGGAGGTACTACAGGAGAATCGTATTAATTGCCTGAGACCAAGGCATGAGCGGGATTGTTTTAACGTTGATTTGTGGACCTGTATGACTAGCTGTCGGAGATAAAAGCTGAAGTCAGGTCTTAGTTATACTGGCAGACTTCGGGCATGCAGACGGAGAGGGTTGATGTCAAAATGAGCTTCCGCGGCTGCTCTGGAAGTCTTTCTCTATGTGCCTGTCGATGTCTTCCTCTTTGTCTTTCTTCACACTTCATAGTTTTCCTTTACGCCTCCCCCTATCCCTCCCTCTACTCCCCCTTTCCCTCAGATGGACTACACCCCACCCCTCCCCACCCCCCGCACTCCCTTCCTCTCCCTCCTCCAACTGATAGCTGCCTCGGCCGATTATTTCATCCAGTGCGGTCCACTGAGAGCCTCCTCTCCCGGCTTTGGAAGAGCTTTAATTAGCCATGTTAATATCCCCTTCATTGGCCTTAATATCACTCAACACCTTCCTCCATCTCAGCGGCCACCAGGGTCCCCCTGTCCTGTCAGAACAGCTGATTATTGAGAAGGATAGCTTTAATCAAACCTAATTGCAGTTCATTCTTTCTCTCTATCCCCCTTTGCCCTCCATTGCCAACATCTAATGGCAGCGACGACTTGATATCCCATTAAAAAACAATTAAACAACCTCCTTTTGTCTCCGTGCGTGCCAAAACACCAGCACAAACTTCTGTAGATATTTAAGAAGTAAAAGAGAGAGAGTGGGGCCTTGTCTTAATTGCTCTCCTTCTCACCAAGGACCAATTTGCACTGTGCTCATGGAGAATCTTAACCAACTCAAATGTAATGGATGCTATAGCACTGCCACTGCTGTGGACTATGAAAATTAAGCTTATCTTTTTAGTAGAGAAATTGTGCTTAATTGCCTTCATAACAGTAAACATAAAGGAGCCACTTTATGATAGCGTGGGCACTCAATTTCTTGGGTTTATTGTTTCCGAACTTTTGGTTTCGCTGTAGTAGAAAGAGTATGTTAAAGCATTAAAGTATCCAAGACAAGAGACAAGACTAACTCTGAAAGTAATGTGTTTCTTTTATGAAGTCAATGCATTGCCGAGGAAATGTATTCTATCTCTCCCTCTGACATAAATTGTCTACCAACGGATGATGCATGCACATGCTGACACGCACACATACCAGTGTAGATGTGCACGAACACACACGCACACAAACACACACACGCTGGCCTTACCCAATCTGTATGAGAGGCGACAGACAAATAAAAGTCGTATTTCAGGTCTGCTTTCCGCAGATGTCTGCTGCTCTACATTATGACTCTTTGGGGAAATAAAAACAGGGTCAGGGAATTAGAGTACATAATGGTCATTTTGATGATCAGCCAACAGATGCAACCCGAAAACACAGTGAACACAATCAAGCGAAATGCACTAATGACAAGTCAGGTTCTTTATGGCCTCACCACACACCGACAGGCAATCAGCATTCTGGCATGGGTTAAAACGTCTTTTATTGATGTCCGAGCCAAAGCTTCTTGGATGTGGAGTGAAAATATTTTCTCACCTCTCCTCTCCCTCCTGGGCCCTCGGCGGAGCACAAGGTAGAGGAGTCTATCGAAGAACGCTTCTAAATGACCAGTGCATGTGTTAATGTGGCCAGGGTTAGAAGGGTCATTTCAGACTCTGATTTATGGCTTGGCCAGGATCCCACTGGGTGAACGAGAAGTCTTAAGTGTTGTGAAAGCGTCCTCACAGGCCACACAAGCCACTGTATTTAGTGGAATGAAATGGCCATGCAATCTATGGTGCAATCTATGGTAATCCAATGAGCTGCTGTGATTCTGTGAGCCAAGGTAGTATTACAATGGAAACCACAATATTGCATATAGCGACGCAAGTGCGATGTGATGAAAAATAAATATCTCGCCGTGGTATTTATAATGAATCGGAGAAAGCAAAGGGACAATCAGTCATGATTCTTTGGGGAGAATTTACAAAAACAAGTCAATTTCATTGTTTATTCCGTGTGGTTGTGTAAGAATTTACACAATAGGTTACATCTGAGAATTTTTTTTCTCTTTGGCCCTGTTGTTAATCTTTCTCTTTTAAACTATTCCACGTCTGCGAGGCCACATCTGATATACAGCTCCCAACACCGGGCTTTATCAATACATTTTGCGTCACCTGAGAGACGAGAGAGGAAGGCGGCGTGCAAACTAACCAAGCCCAGATCTCACTCAGACGTGACATTTGTTCAGAGACGATTAGCCAGGTTGTAATTTGTGGCATAATTGCCTCACCCACCCACAAGTGCATGGGTGTGTGTGTATGCGTTGTGTGTCTGTGTGTGTGCGTGGCATACGGTGGTCCCAGGAGTGTCCGCCTAATTGCCTGACAGGACTATAAGTTTTGTGGCGCGCTCCCACCTTGTTAGGTCCTTTATCCCTGATGCTCTTCAAACAAGACCTGGTCACAGGTGGGCCTCATTTGCTTCCCTATTGAACAGGAGTACTTTAATTGCACAGGGGGTGTCCTGGGATTAAAGAGGTGGGTGGAATATCAAGTGACTTCCTGTATGTTAGTGGCAGATGGGTGTTGGGAAAGACCCATGAACTCAGGTGAGAGGATGAGATGGTAAAGAGACTTGATTTTAAGAGAGTGATAAATACCGCGACTTCCAAGACCGAAACGGTGCGATGTCATGTTTGTTGCTGATGAACGGATGGGATGTTGGAGTGTTTTGGTTATCCTTCCGCAACTTTGTCATTTGGAAGGTGTAATTAATGGTATTTGCATTTGTTTTGTGCTCTCTTTCAGATTCTTCCTAAAGTTCTTCCTCAAGTGCAATCAGAACTGTCTGAAGAATGCAGGGAATCCACGTGACATGCGCAGATTCCAGGTGACTGAAGTCTCACACAGATTCCCCACACTATCCTCTGTCCGTCTCTCCTTTTGCAAACACACAGGTGTACAAATGCACAACTGAACTGCACTAAGTCACACATATGAAAACAATTCTATTATTTGACAAAAGGCAAAAGCCCAAAAGAGAGAGAGAGATTTCACGTCCTGTGTGCTCTGGACGGAATATTTATTGGGGAACAGCATCTGACACAAATAAGGATATAGGATTTTAGAGTGCCATCAATCGTGCTCCTGACAGTTTTCTGAGCCTCAGCGCAGAGGGGAGGACGATCCAACCACATGTAACAACAGTGTTAACTCAAGATCTGTCTGGCAGCGGAAACGCATACCTTCTTATACACACATATGCGAAAGCGTGCAGACACACACACACACACACACACACACACATATGGATGGATGCCCGTGAAAGCTAGAAGTGCATATATTTGCTTTCCCTACATCCCTCTTTCATTCTTACGCACATATGCATATACTTAAACTCACACATATGCAGTTCACTGTGTAGCCAATGAAAACCACCTTAAGCCATCTGAAAACCATCATTATCGCGGGCTGACAAAATGCTGCGATTTACACGAACAGGACATGACCGTTGAGAACTTTTACAGCTTCTTTAACCCTCTCACTTCCAATGTGTCAAGAAGTCGAGCCTTGAAATGATTGACCCGCCTCCCGCTGATCCATGTATCAGACTGTCCATCCATTCTAGCCAGACACTTTCACCACGAGCGGCCAACTAGGTCAAGGTGAGAGAGTGAGAGTTTAGTGTGATTCGTCCTATCAGGATAGCGACAAACTACAGCAGGGTGTCCGTCACTGACAGCACACTGTTCTGTGATAGACACACAAGTCAGGCATCCTCCAGGAGGAAACCGAGACATGAAACAGACGAGACAGGGTGTCCCCTCCTGATGTCACCAGCATCAGACCTCCCTTGCCTCCTCAAATCTTCCCTCAGGGTGAATGTGGACTGATGCATGACAGCCACAGAGGGCTTTCACCTCTCACTCCTATGTGTCAAAAGTAATGCAGGAAATCATTTTTTTTTTTTTTTTTTTTTTTTTTTTTTATGAAACAAAAACATGAACATTAAGTTAAAAAAACAACATCTTTTTTGCTGATGATCATCCCTGTTCTTCAGTCCAACAGTTAGTATGCCATTTTCCCCTAGATAGATTTCCCAGATGCTCCACCATAGGTGTTTCTCTGGCCAAAGTTGTGTATTCTGCATGCCTTCCACTCCACTTATTACCCCCAAAAACCAGCTGGAGGCCAGAGAGGGCCCAATCCATCATCCTCAGCTTGGCCCAGCTCTGAACCTGCTCACAAGAATGGAGCTCTTTCACTTCCCCTTCTCTCCCCCTCCTCCCCCTTACAGCCCCCACCCCTCCCGAACCCAACCAAAAAAAAAAAAAAAAAAAAGCGCCCCCTAAATTCCACTGCTACACCGAGGTCACTTACCGGCGAAGCAAACCTGAGAGGGGCTCTCTGTTTCCGGCTCAGAAAACACTTTGGCCATTCACATGCGGCTCACTGTTTGGAGATGTGGTAGCCAAAAAAACAACAACAAAAATAAGCATTATGAAATATGGAGTGTGGCTTGGAATCCGATCCTAGTAAAATGTTTGTTGAGTGATGGGATGGAGCACGGTTCAGCTGCTAATGACTCCAGTAATATTTTAAAAGGGAGGCCTTCCATCCTCAAATAGATGGACAAGCTGATCAATAATTCTGAGCTTGGGCTATGATGACAGTAAACGGAAATGGTATTTTAGTGATTGAAAAGTCAATTAGCCGTACACAAATGCAAGACACTAAAAAGCATAAACAAAATGGCTGAGAAGCAGGGGAACTGTAATGCGATATTTCCAAAGAGAACAAGCGCTTCAAGAGGTTTACCAATAGCAATCTAGGGCACACACAGGGATGAACCCGGACACATCTGAGTTTCTAAAGCATTCATGTATCCTCTGTACCCCACACTATTAATGAAAATGTCTGTAAAAACTATATATTTCTCTGTCTCGCAATGTATTAAATTGCATGTTTCACCTTCACTTCTGTTGCAGGTTGTCGTATCGACGACCGTCAATGTGGACGGCCATGTGTTGGCTGTCTCTGACAACATGTTCGTACACAACAATTCCAAGCACGGGCGAAGGGCTCGCAGACTCGACCCTTCAGAAGGTACGCCTCCTTATCTGGAGCATGGTAGGCACATTTTTACATCTTATAATTTGCTACGCTCCCATTTCACTTAGTTTCTTTTTAGACATCAACCCATTTTCACAAATCACAGAACTAGTTGCTTCTAGTCCCTTAAATTTTTTTATTCCTCAATCACTTTCATTTTTCACTTTTTAAGTTACTTCCCCCCCCCTCCTCCATCACACCTATTGCTGGGCCTTGACTGGAAATAGTGTGCTTACTCTATGTATTCATCATGTCGATATTACTAATGATGTGGATAATACTCAGGCTGATTCACGATTTTTAAAATGTTATATTACTTCCAGTCTCCTAATGCACCTACATTTGTCCTAAAAGCCCTTTGTGAAACATGATCAAATTGCTTAAGAATTTGGCTGTGAGGTCAATTTCCTGTCATTGGGTTCTGCAGATTTAGCTGTGAGTGAGCTGAAACAGGGGGAGGAAAGAGAAAGAGAGAAAGGAGGGGGGATGGAAGGGTGGGGTGACGGTGCATGTGTGTGTGTGTGTGTGTGTGTGTGTGTAAGGAGGAGGGGGGGCGGCCTATGAGAAAAACAGAACTTACTGTTTTTCTTCCAACTGATTCCATATGATAGACTGATTGCCTGCTCAGCCAAAAGAGCGAAAAGAAGGACCACCAAACCATGGGAAATCCAAAAAGTAAAATGCACTAAACATAACCTTATGACCCTCACGGCCTCCACTCGCAGATGGAAGCGCATGCAGCTGAAAGATTGTGAGAAAAAAAAAAAAGGAGCAGAACTGACTTGGGCCAATTGTGCAAATTGCTTATCTTCAGATTTCAAGAGCCAATTATGGCTGGGCAAACAGTTTATATACACCACTGACTAAAACAAGCTTCTCTACACTTTAATGGGCATTAATGGTTCGATCACCAAAAGCAAATGTAATGTTTAATACAACAACCACTAATAAAAAAAAAAAAAAAGACTAGACAATTAATATATCTCAATGCTCTCTAGTCCTAGTGGGGGGAAAAGCTAATCTATTTGTTTTTGTCTTTATTAATGACTCCTCTACTGGAGAACAAAATCAAATAATTAAAGTCCTGCCCGGAGCACCAAAGTCATTATGTTCGCTGACGTTCTGTTTGTGTGTTTCACGTTTATGACACGATAGGTGTGGATCGCCTAGCAACCAGTTTCTTAATGAGGGGAGCAATTAAAGAGGTTGAGCCCTCGCCTCCATGTTTCCCCCTCTCCCATGGGATCCTGTGTGTTTGGTGTGTCTATGCATGTGTGTGTGTGTGTGTGTGTGTGTTCTTTACAGGTTACCCCGACCCATCCCTTTCTTCCTCTCTTCACCACACTCTTCAAAGCAGCAGAGTGACGCCCCGTAAAGAAGCTATTGTCAACCGCCCAGTTGAACATGTCTTTGTCTAATAACTTTAATACACCTTCCCTCTGAATAACCGCGCGTGCTCTCACAAGTTGAGATCTTTTCTCTTTTTTTTTCTTTCCTTTCTCCCTCCAAAGCTCAGCTCCATAACACACTAATTTAACAAGCATCAACAACAATTGTTGGCTTTCTTTAAGACACCTTTAACAAACAGAGACGTGAGAAGAAGAAAAAAAAGGAGGAGCAGTCATAAAATGTAATTCCAGCCATGTCCTCCACAGTGCTCTGACAACGAGCAGGCAGACAGACAGCGTGCTTTAAATTAGCAACACATTCTTCCTCGGGAGTTCACTGGGCGAGAAGCCTCAGATGTGTGACTGACTGACTGACTGACTGACTGACTGCTTGTGTGGCTGAAACAGAGAGGCATCCTTCCTCTCAGCCCACACTGCAATTGCACCGACTTGCTGGCATTGATCAAGAGGTGCTGCCCCCTATTGGCGCAGAGACGGGATAGCCTGTGATCTGACAGCCTGAATATCACCATGTGACATTTTTGTTCACTTGTGTGTACTGTCACACAACAAGCATATTATGCATCCAGACACGAACGTGCTTTGTGGCTGCCTGTCACTCAAACATGTATAGATTCAGGCTCAAAGGTGCATAAACACGCTCACAAATAGCCGAGTCGTTCACACACAGCATCACCCCCCCCACACACACGTGAAAACACACACGAACAGCACAGCACCGACACAAACACACAGACTCTTTCTCTCACTCACGCACACACGCACACACACACACGTTCCTCAGCTCTGTTCCACCATTATAGAGCCCCAGACAATATAGGAGACTCAGCATAGAGCCTGCAGCGCCTGCCTCATTTGCATGCCAAGTGGCTGTAATGCTGTTAGGGTTTATGCAATAAAGACAAGTGAATCCAGACTGCTGGGCCTAAGAGGAAGAAAGAGAGGGAGAAAAGAAGGGAAGGGGGGGAAAGAGAGGAGGAAAGGAGAAAGAGAAGAATAGTGTGTGAGGGTGAGCGAGAGGGAGGGAGAGATAGGGAGAGAGGGAGAGAGAGAGAGAGACAGAGAGAGAGAGAGAAAGAGAGAGTCAAAGGGAACAGATGGCCCAGGGAGAGGTAAAAGGTATAATCCCATCAGCTGCACTATCAACCGACCATCTGGACATCCCACAGCACAATTACAACACATTTCAGCAGGCAGAACAAAGGACGGCTTCGCGGGGCCACATCAGACCTGTTTGAGTGTCACAATACTAGAGCTGAGACCTCCTCTGCTCAGATCTCGGATCAGTTCTGACGTCCTCTACGGCTAACACTAACCGCTGAGTAATAAAAGATTAGGACGGCTCACAGATCGGCTGCCTGAGGTCATTTAGCAGCAAAGTGGATCTTGAAATAAATTCACTCACATAGAAATTCAGCATACGAAGAAAAAAAACAAAACAAGCTACGACATATGAATTGGAGGGAATTTTCGTCAACTGTAGCGTAAAGTTTGCAAAAACTTAGTGATGCAACACTCAGACGGGCAAGCTGGCTCTTTTGCATCCTCATCCGTCCACTCCTCCATGATGCCTATCATCTGCTGAGGGGGCATTGTGCGTGTCTGTCATCAGATCGCCTGCGCTGACTGTGTAATCCACTTCGCCACGGTCCCCATTCAGCACATGCTCCCCTCTCTGGCTGTGCATTGAGACGTATGCAAATTTGTAGGCAGAAGGGTGGACGGCTTAGGGCCTCAGTCGCTGCCTCTCCATGGGTCCTTCTGTGTGTGGGAGGGGGCACTGGGATTTCCGAGGTTGCGCGTCTGTGTGTCTGTGTGTCTGTGTGTGTGTGTGTGTGTGTGTGTGTGTGTGTGTGTGCGTGATTGTGTATGCCTGTCGTAGGTTTCAGGCTGCAGCTGCCCCCCAACAGTCGCCGTCACCATCAGGCCCCGTTTTTCTTGCCTCCTCCTCCTTTCTGCCCCCCCCTCCTCTCTCTCACATCCCCAAAGTCAATTTGTTTACAGTAATTTTGAAGGGTGAATTATTTGCTGTAATCGTCCGCACTGATGAAGGTCAGGCCCTTAGAGGGGGCCCAGCATGCCCATAGAGGGTTGGTCCTCTTTCAGACGCTCCGCTTCGCAATTAAGGAAAGCAAATGTCACTCCTCCAGGCCTCACAAATGAAAATCTGTACGAGGTGATTAGCATGAAGTCAACAGCGCCTGTTAAAGTCAGATTCCCTGTAGTACCAATGTGTGTGTGTTCACTTTATGGGCAGGGAGAGAGAGCAAACATGACCTGAACAGACCCAACAGCAAGGCAAACAAAGGGAGATGTCTTGTCGGAGGTGATCCATACAACAATGGCCGACTGTGATTTACTTACTGGATGGAAAGGATAATAAAGGGTTAGAAGCGAGCTTGTAGAGAAAAAAGGAACTTGCTGAAATAGTTGCTCACATTTTTGAGGACTAGGAAAAACATGCACAATTCACAGTGTATTAAAAGATATTGATGGAAATAGATTAAATTTGATATTGCTATTTTATGGCTCGCTGTCATGCTATTTCTGTTGTAAACACGGTGTTGTGCTCAACACCATATTAAGGTAATGCATCAAATGACAGTGAATGTGAGGCACCAGATCACTCAAATTAGATTATAATAACAACCCAGACTGTTGATGAATGGCACAGCTACGTAGCAGAAGTCGTGGCAGATGAAAAGCATTGTAATAAACAATATGAAATGTATTGAATCGATCACAAAAAGAAAAAAAAAAAACTCACTCTGAATAATTCATGAGTGCATTTCGCGTTATGAAACCTGAAACTACAGTGTGCCTGCACTGTGCTGCATATGCAGAACAAAGGTAATGAAATAATGTGAACCAGCAAAGCTTTAGCTTGTCATGTCCACTTTAACAGCCCGTATTCTGACTCATTTAAGATGTGTTCAACTTTGAAATTTTACTGTACATGCGGGTGCATGCTTAATCAATTCTGATAGCTGCATTTGCCCTGACACATAATTTGCTCCATCAAATCATTTTCCTGGCGAGCCCAGCGTTTAGCCTTTGTGAAGTGGACCATTTGAAGGGTCTGCTTAACTACACCACTCCAGCGCGCTGATAAATGATTTTGATTCTCATGCCTTAAAGGACAAATCCATCATTTTTTTTTTTTTCCAGAGGCAATTTTCATGATATGTCTTTGTGAGAGAAACGTAGAGGTGATGCCGTAATGTGTCTGTATGGAAAGAGACATGGGGATGAGTGTCGAAGCTCAGGTGCTGAATTTGCTCTTCTCTCTTTGTCTTGGATAAGCAGCCACCCCGTGCATCAAGGCTATCAGCCCAAGTGAGGGATGGACCACTGGAGGAGCCACTGTCATCATCATAGGGGACAACTTCTTCGACGGCCTACAAGTCGTGTTCGGCACCATGCTCGTATGGAGTGAGGTATGACCAAGAGTTGACTAAAATTCCGTTTTAGTGTTAGAAATTCAACTAGTTTTATTTAACTTTCTGCCAACAGTACAGACTCTCTAGATTGTTATTACAGAGGGCTCATTCTTTCTTTTTTCTCTTCCTCTGTAATCCAGTTGATAACTCCCCACGCCATCCGTGTCCAGACTCCACCCCGGCACATCCCCGGAGTTGTGGAAGTCACGCTGTCCTACAAGTCCAAGCAGTTCTGCAAAGGTGCCCCTGGGAGATTTGTCTATACTGGTGAGTCAAAACCTCCTCTTCATCTCTCCCACCTCTCTACTCGCCCCAAGACCAGGCGCTAATAATGAACTAACCAGGGCCCTGCTTGCAGAATGTAAAAAGTGTGAGATCTGCACTGCTAGGGAAAAAGGTGTTTCGTTGAGGGGCTCCTACAAGTGCAACTCGATCTCATTCTGACCTGCCGTGATGCAAGGGTGCTGCCAAGCTCTGTTAAACTCAAGCTGTCAGGAGATCTCGTTCTGCCAATTCTCTTTATCTGCCCTGTTGCGAGACAGATAATGTTTTCTGCTAATTTGCTGATTTTGTAAAGCAAAAATGTGGTTTCCTTTTTTTTTACGAATCAGATTAGGAAAGCAGTATCCAGGTTTAATGCATGAGTGAGTCAGAAGTTATTCTCATGTGTGTTCAATATGAATTCATGGGAGAGGAAGTGTGCAAAGAGACGTGAGAGCCGAGAGAGAAGGGGTGTGTGTGTCACCTTATAAGTAAAGGATCTGATTATCTTGGCTAACAGAGGGAAGTGGTGGTCTTATCTGTCATCATTGGTGAGGAGACAGAGGTTGCGGGGGTCAGAGCCTGTCTGACCTGGAAGCCTCTGTCTGTTCTAACTCTGATGGGCAGAATGAAACGTGGGGGCGCGTTGAAGCACTCTCACTTCCCCCCCTTAGCACCCCCATCACCCCCAGGCCTCCAGCACAGCCCTGGCCTTGAGCACGGCAGAATTGCAAAGTGTGGGCCCGGACACCCCCGCGCCCCGCACCCCCTCCTCGGAAACCCCCATCCAGAACCCCTCCATCCCGGGGCAGCTGTTTCTCATCAAGCACCCCCCCTCCCCTCTCTCTCGCTCCCCAAACCACCGCTACCACCCCCAGCCATCCGTCCCCTTCTCCTCCAACCGTGCAGTCTGGCCCAGCTCTCCTGCATTTAACCTCCCTAGCAGGAGCGGAGCAGAGGCCAACAAGGCACCAGGATAATGAAACAGGAGTGTAGTGTGGCTGCGTAAGTGTATGTGTGTCTGTTTGTGCGAGACTGTGAGAGCGAGCGAGAGGGAAAAAAGTGTGTGTGCGCGAGTGTGTGTGTGTCTGTGTGCACATGTGCTACTGCACAGCACAGAGAAGGTGTATAAGTTAAGACATTAATGGCTTCTATAGCACCCTGGTGAAAGTACCAGGTCCCTTAAGAACAGACCCCATTAGTCACAGAGGCTAAGCGGATTGGGATGATTACCATCAGGTTTTACTGGGGAAACGTGTCCCCTACTCTCTATCTTTGTTGATTTTTCAACCCCCACCCCCCACCCCATTCTTCTTCCCTGTCTTCGCTGGGTTCCTACTCACTTCCAGTTAGTATAAAGATACAATTACCCCTGGAGGCAACGGTGGTACAATTGATTAGTGCGCTGAATTAAAAGAGAAAGTCACGAATAGACAGGTCCGGCTCTTCCGCTGCACTATTCCCCGTGTGGCTCACTCTGATTGTACAAGGGTTGACGCTTGAGAGAATGAAACCGTTGGAGAGAGCAGAGCGCATAACGCCACAATTAGGCACCACTGATTCCATATGTACAGTAATTGTTAGGTGAAAGGATGTTAGCTACTTCTCTCCGACAGTTAAATGGGAATGGGCTGATGCATTGAGCGCAAGAGAGTGGATCATGTATTTAAGAGCGAAACGGCTCATTTCAAACCATAGCTATTTCCTTCTGTGTAACAGCACTTGAAAAAAAAATTGCACTACACGAGCAAATAGGTTGGAATTGACCTACAGTTACAATAGCAAATTACTTGGAACTGAAATGGGCATGTAGTGACACACAGTGCCATCTAAAAGGCCCACAACATTCCGCTGACATATTGGAAAGCAACATGTGCATATCAAAGGTCTAGTTATCAAAGCGTACGGCTTCAAGCGTGACTTGAGAGCACGGCTTGAGAGGAGTGCCTTTTTAGACCTTTTTTTTTTTTTTTTTTTCATGTTGACTCTTCTTGCACCACCACCCTAATTGTGGAGATTTAACTCGCTCAATTTAAGAAATTATCACAAATTACCAAGAGTCAACACAGAGGAGACTGCAGCCAATTCGAACAGCAGAGGGACACGTCCTCACTCGGGTTAGTACCCTGGAACGGCTCCAAAACTCACAATCCATTCTCAGTAAGAGAGCACCCTGTAATGTATGTCAAATAATCCTGTTGGCATTGACTATTGAATGTTTAAAACACTAATGAGACAAACAGACATACTATATAAAACTTTAGTAGGCTGTAGTTTACTGACTGCTTCTGTACTGTTATTGGCACACTTTTAAAGGGAAGACTATTTTTGCTATATATCTCAGTCTATACCTTTTACCTTCAAACAAAATGTTGTCCCTTGGAGCTGGCTAGCTTGTCCTCTGTCTAGTCCATGTATTGGTTATCCATTGGTCCAACTGTCGGCAAGGTTGTAAAAAATCAAAAGGAGAAAGTCCTGGCTGTACCTAAGGTCAATACTTTACTATACTTTACACTTTATTATGCACTGCACTAGAACAGTGCATGCTGGTTGGATCAGATGCTTTCTTAAAAAATCTATCAATTTTCAGCCTCATTTGCACCATCTTAACCTTTTTACTGCATTGTTACAGCGCTTTATGAAAGAGTAAATCATAAATAAAAACTTTGACCGCACAATTCATCCAATTTAAGCTCCTAATTGCATCAGAGCTTTTGGTTTTCTATCTTGGCCAAGTTTCCACGAGAGCTCCCCTCCTGGGGCAACGATGCAGGCCCTTGGTAATATGGTTCTGCAAGCAGTCCTAACACACTCAGCCACTATTTATCCTAATCAGTGACATCCACATAACCAGGATTGCTTAAAATGAACCCCTTCCGCGCCCCAGAAAACGCACATTTACCGGGACCCCATTTGTCATGGGTAAATTGAGGGTCAGTAAACTTCGCCTGTATCCTCCAGTGGGGATCCAGGACATGCATCATAACGTTAGGAGAGAATGATTGGCGAAGGCGAGCTGTCACACATTTGTCAGGGGGAAGGGAACATTATTTGCTAATTTCCCAAGCTGGGCACTGACAGGGTGCTTCGTCTTCAGACCTTTGGTGACCAGCATGGCTTCCCAGCTATTAGTACAAGTCAAGTGTTTTTCCTTTTTTTCCCCTCACTGTAAAGCAGCAGTAATAGGAGCCACTCGTTCGACCTCACACGATAGCAGCATACTGGGTGAAGGATTTTGGATGGAGTAGGTGCCCCCATACAGTGAGCTCCTCTTGCCAGGCCTTAGTTGAGGCCAGACAGCCTTGAGGGCTGATGGATCACAAACTTTCCTCGTCAAGGTGACGCTATCGACTCCACTGCACCAAAATCTGACAAAATGGGTATGAGGCAGTCATTCATCAACATAAGGACAAAGGGGTCATGTGTGCTTCACTCAATACTGGTGGAGATCAAGAAATGTCAGCCCTGTAAGGGATGGAAAAGAAAGATGTTCATTGTGCAGGAGTAAGGTATCTTTTTAGTTAAGCTTCAACGACAATTTCTTACTTCATGAATGTCGAAAAAATATCCTAATTTCTATGTCTTTACCTACATGTCAGCCCAAATGAAACTTGCAACCTAAGTGCAGCAAATCAGGTCTATAAATAGTGAAATCCAGTTATTTCTAAATTGAACTTGCTTCCTGTTCCACTCTTAGAAAGAGGAACACAACAGTTATGTAGCCTTCACCTCCGCTCCTTCCAGAAATGAAATAAACAAACACAGACGTCTTTATCGGAGCACATCAGATAGGGCTCTGTGCTGTTCGGCCTGTGAATCGGCCCTATCCTTACGTCTCCTCTACGCCCTACTGTCACTTTGAAGTCCCAGACTCAGAGAAGCTGATCAGATGGAGAGCTTCCTTTTCATTTCCTGTCCTGCAGGGTTGGGTTTGGTATTCGGTTCGTTGCTGGTCAGTGATGGGGTGTGGCCTACAGCAAAGATATGCTATAATCAAAGTCATTCACAGAGGTATGTAAACAGATCAGTTTTAGAGGAGGACTCGCAAAAAACAAACACACCAAATGCTTCATACGAGCATGATGTATTTAAAGTATCTAAATCTACTACACAGCATTTCAGATTTGAGACACAGAAATTTATCTGCAGATTCTTTTTTTGTTGTAAAGTCCCCCTGCAGTACGAACTGCTGCAAGTAAGGATGAAATAGGCATTTATAAATGTCATTGCCACAGTCAAGCGGGTTGTAACCAGTTGGCACAACAGTTTTAGCATGTGTCAGAGCATGTTCTCCACTAGCCATATCCCCATACCTTCCTGTCTCATTACAACTCTGGTATTTAGCTCCAGCTCCACAGGAGTGGCGCAGACACTCGTTGCCAAGTTAGATGGGCCTGGTTTGAAGGCCTTGTGAGCTTGTGTGGAGCGCGACAAGGTTCCACGGAGGAAGGTCCTTGTGTCCAATTAGAGGGCTGATGTGACACGTGCTAGCACTCCCCCACTGTCAGGCAGCTTGTCAGGTAGGCTTTGAGAAGCACACCGTGGCATTATTCCACAGCGTGTTATCAGCAAGTGACCTGTGAAATCCAGCTCCGGGAAATTGATTGAAATAAGCACTTGCAGTTGAGCATGTATTTTCCTCCATTACACCTCTCTGTGAAATGTATTGTGGGTATCTTTCAAAAGAAAAATGAAAGTATGGCTGTGTGTGTGTTTTTTTTTTTTATTCTCTCAGTAAGGATGGTATTCATTGATTTAATTTTAATTGGACCCACTTTTTGTCCCACAGTATCGTTAGAGGTCTGTTTTGTAATGGCTCTTAAAATGGATTGTCCTCAGTAAGTCACAGCATCAGTCCTTTGCCACAGGAAAGATAGACAGAGGAGGAAGGGAGGGGGGGCTCTTGATAGACGAGGATCTTTCCCCTCCTCCTCCTTTCTCTACCTCCTCTACTTGCCCCATTTTCAGTATGATCCACACCCAACGGGCTTTAAAAGTACTCCGCACACCCCTCCTCCTCCGCTGCTGCCTTTTGATTGAAATTCATCGGCAAGTTTATTGAGAAATGAATGAGGGAGGCAGCACGGTATTGACTTTGAGAGGAAAACACAACTCATCTTGAATGAGGGGGAAAACGCGGCCGTAATTTAGCCGCCATCGATCTGTGCCCCGTCCATGTATTGATCTTCATTTTACAATATTAATTTGCGCTTGCAATCAGCTGTGAAGGGAACCCATTTGATTTCTGTTGGCCGGTAATGTGTGAGAGTCCGCCGACGTCCTTAGAGAAGTGGCACTCATACTTTAGATGTCATCTAAGAGGATTGAACAGGTGTCTTTGGCACTTTCTAATAACACAGCCAATATGAAGGGAGTCTGAAATTATGGATGTGCAATCTGTAACATTGCTCCCTTTTAACCGTGTTAATTACATTTTATCTGTTGCAGGAGCAATATCTGCTAGAGACTGTAACTGTCTAGGTTTTTTTTCATCTGTATTGGCTCAAAGTTCATGAAATTTCAATGAACATTGATCTGTCTCCATTGATTTATCCTAACTGCAGATCTTTGAAATTTTAATTTCCTGTTCATCTTGAGACTGCTGGAGATGGAATCACTCAGTGGTAACTGGCTGCAGTGGATGGAGATGATATGGTCAGTGGTAAAACAGATGAGGTTTGCTTTGCGTGGGTTTGCTGTGAAAATTCCAATTTGGTTTGGTTTGGTTTTTTTAAGGTCTCTACATCTGCATGCATGTTTTCTATTCTCTCAACACTGGAACATATCGACTGTGGAGCAGCAGCTTGACCTCTGGAAATCTTACCTTTTCTGTATGCCCAGTATTTCATTTTAACTCCTTCACAGTACAACTGAGAAGATACTGCTAGACTAGAGTACAGAGAACATCGGCGAGATGAGGTCATTACTTGTGCAGATGCTGTTCTGAACTGCATCCATCTAACGGACCGCAGGTGCCTAGAAGGCTTCAGTTAGACTGTTTGACAAGTCACAAATGCAATAACACTTGAATGAACTTCTGCCTGTGCTGTTTATCTGTCTCCCCCTTTCCAACTCCCACTCCACCTCTAATTTGTGTTAAGGGGAAAGAAAAAAATAACTGCTCAATGGTGTAGGAGGAGTGGAGATAAGCTCGAAGCAGTTAAGTATAATTAGCGAAAGTAATAGCTGGCAAATGGCAACAAGGCTAGGTTTTTATCTCCTGGAAAGATAGAGTTATCGTAATAAGCTGTAATGGCTGGCAGGAATGCTAGTACTCGGTGCAAGCTTCCATTCAGGCTCATAGACTTAACAAGGAACAATTTCCCTTAAATTTACTGCTTTGCTCAAACATTTCCCCATGTTTATACCCAGATACTGTAAGTCAATACATGTGTTCAATCCACTTCCATATAAACCGGGGGCACACAGTAGTGTATTGCCACGTAAGCACTTCTGGCTGCCAACGCCATGTTACACTGTTCCTGTAGACCGGTTACTCATGTCCTATTTCAGGAGAACATGGAGAAGGAGCAGCAGACCACACTCAGATGCCATGTACACGCAATCGACTCTACATTTAAAGTGAAGTGGCTAGCTGGGGCGACTAAAGGAGCTCCCAGAGAAAATGTGTTTTAGTAGCGTGAAAGGACGGAAAGATTATGGCGTCAGATCAAAATAAGATTGGGAAAGTGCACATTCCACGCAGAGGAATTCTACTGAAGCCCTGCCATGGATGCATGTGCGCATGCGTGATATTGAAAATTGGAAATGATATGGTCACAGCTGCACACCGAGTCATGCATTCCTTTTCTTCATATTCTGAAACATGATCTTTTATTTTCTGGAGTGAAAAAATTACTGAAATATATTCATAAATCTTCCGAACCTCTATGTGGAGGGAACAAGTCTGTTTCTTTGTCAAGAAATCCGTTAGCATATTCCTTCCAATAATTCTTTAAGTTGCCAGCTGTTAAATTTAAAACATATTTACTGTCACTTTGTAGTCTCATTACTTTTGTTAAATGCTAATCATATCTGGGCTAAAACCATGGAAACAAATATATGAAGAAATGATATCTCTATATATGTACCGCAAGCGGGGTAGAAGAAATAAGTGTTGTAATTGAACAAAGTATGCAAGCTGTCTAAATCAGAACAGAAAATGATAGAAAATGAAAATTCGATTAGTCCATAATGTTCCCTCGGCCCCCCTTCCCATGTGCTCTTCATCTCTCCTGCAAAGTATTCAAATGCAAGCCCTGCCTTACCTCCCTGTGTCTCTTTTTCTCTAATTATCCATGAGGTCAGTAAGCAAAATGGGGAAGAAGCCAGGAGATCAATACAAATTATCCCTGAGCAAACCAGTGCTGACAGTTTGAATTGCAGCATATGTTTACCCAAAATCAGGCAATTTATCTTAATATCAGGCGAGTAATGCAGCAGGGGTGAGAGGTCACACAATCTCTCCACCTCATAATTACCCGCCTCTAAAACAGGAAAGTGGTATTGATTGGCCGCGAGCCGGGAAGCGGGCGTGACTGGATCGTGCGACCCCCCCCCCTCCCGCGCCTCCCCACCAACCCCTATCATACCTCCCCCTGCCCCCCACCTTCCTTGGTCCCTCCTCCCCTTGGCTAGACTCCCCACCCAGTGCAGGATTTATGGGATGTGTGTGGAGGGTTTCATGTTTCCTTGCAGCGACTGAGACCCCTTACAGCAGGGGTAAGGGAGGGGGGGACACGCTCCTTCCACACCCTCAAGCCCACACCCTTTCACCATATTGTGTTGGAAGGATGAAGAGGGCCAAACGAATTTTGGCATGCATTGAGTCATGCAAGGGAAGAGCAGCTAGATTTGCCTGTTATAGGCTTAAGAAGAGAGAAAAGTTTACGACAGACTGTGACGTTGGAACATAATGATGAACCAAGGATTAAGAGAGACGTAGGGTGATGAGGTGGGAGCCAAACGGGGGAAGAGGCTGCTGTCGATGTGTGTGGTGTAAGAAAAAGTGAGAGGAGAAGTCCCAATGACTCTTGTAAAAGCTCAGCAGATGAAAGAAAATCTTTGCCCGGAAGAAATAATGTGCAGAGCGATCCGCTGAATACACACATAACACATTTATTGTCCGGATTGAATATAAGTGCTCAGTATATATCATCAGCAGCTCTTACAGGATTATTGACATTGTCTGTGTCTGTCTGCACCAGTGTACATGCTATGACTACAAAACTGTCAACTCATCAACTGACAGCACCGTTTAGCGCTAATGCAAGTCTCCATCAGCTGTCAAAAACATTTGCATGAAATCAATAGCAGATGGCGGTCTGTGTCACCAATTTCATTACGCCGGGGTTGTTACAAAGATCATCTCCATGATAGATGAGATGGCGACATGTCGACATGTGGAGATCATGCCTGACGCTTGGACTCCGACTGCAGAACGTTGAGCCACTAACTAAACCCACGCGGAGACAAGTTTAAATGTAATCTTTGACACATTAAAATTGCTCCATATGGAGGCGTTTAATACTGTGTATAAACCGTAAAAACTGCAGATAAATGCAGTTTAAACTGTTCTTTAAGGGTGTAGGATACCCTACCCTCCAAATCACATTCATCATAATTCCTAGGTCCACATTTAAAGCGGGGCATCATTATCATTGGAAAGGCACATCAAACAGAACACCTCTCCCAACCTAGGTCTTGTCCTGTACTGTACGTCTCTCCGGCTGTGTTCCCAGCATGCCTGGCGGGTTGTGTAGGCCCCAGCTGAGGCAGAGGACAGGAGAGCGTGATGTATCACCCTGAGAGAGCCCACTGACAGCCTCTGATGATGGATGGCCTGATTATGGAGTGCTTTTTACACATACACAATTTACATCACACTGAGCAGCGGGGTCTGGCAGGGCTGCCGTGCACATACACTCTCTCAGCCGGGCACGTGCACTCACACACACACACACACACACACACACACACACACACACACACACACACACACACACACACACACACACACACACACACACACACACACACACACATACTCACACGCATATTCATGCTGTGTGTGTACACATGTACGGGACTGCCAGAGTGCATAGATAAGAAAGGGGGTGGAAATAACAAAAGAAAGGGGGCAAATTCCTTGCTACAGCCTTGTCATGTACGATCAATACGGCAGATCAATCCTTTATTAAGGAGAAGATGGCGTTCCCCCACATTGCGAAGCGGACCTTTGTCGTTCCGGGACGCATGATGACATGTCAAATCAGATTTCCAGCAGTGTATGTCGTGGCGGCGTGGGGTTTATTCAGGTGTGCCCAGCCAGTAGGGCTGAATACCGCTGTATTTGCAAGCTAGATCCTTGCTATCGATTAGCACCTCGCATTGTCCATGCTTGAACACATAATTGCTCCATTTGATCACGGTCGAGCTGGCAATTACTGTATTCGGGTTTTGGCAGAAGTGGTGCATGTGTTTCGATTGTATGTGTGTGTGTTAGTACATGACTGCTGCACAGTATGTATGCGTGACTAGGTACAGTATGCGTCTGTGTGTGTGTGTGTGTGTGTGTGTGTGTGTGTGTGTGTGTGTGTGTGTGTGTGTGTGTGAGAGTATGCTTGCATGTGTATTTAGATGTGAGGGAACAAAAGAAAAGAGTGAGACACATGAATGTTCGTTTTCCTGCCGTGACTCCCCGGCTCGTGCTTCAGTGGCCCTGCCTGCCTGCCTGCCTGCCTGCCTGCCTGTGTGTGTGTGTGTGTGTGTGTGTGTGTGTGTGTGTGTGTGTGTGTGTGTGTGTGTGTGTGTGTGTGTGTTGGGATGGGGGGGTGGGGGGTGCGTTCGCTTGCTTTCACATTCTCTGGTGTTCACCAGGTTCAGCGAGCTGTGCGGTGTTAATGCTGAAATTACATGCTGAGTAATGAGTGATGGGCCAAATTACAGGCTGAACAATGAATAGAGGCAGGCAGCTCTTATTAGTCTCCATAGAAAGCCATTGATTTATGAAGCGCCTTGCTCGGCGGAGTTACTCTCCTGAAAATGATATCTACATTGAGAAGTGATGTTCTCTATTAAGTCGTTCCTTCCCCCCTTTTTACGCCGCTCTCCTCCTTTCCTCCCCTCCTTCTCTCCTCTGCCCTCCCTCCCTCGCCTTGTCCTGCCTATGAGTGTGCACATGATTGTTTAGAATCAGGCGGAGCTGTAAGGAAGCCTTCAATTACCCATTAGGACTGTCAGACATAAAACGACCTGCTCTCACCAAAGTCTGGGTTATGATTCATTTACTTTGTGCCTCTGATTCATCGCCCAATATGCCTCATGCCCCAGATTACTATTTGAGGGGTGGAAGAGATTAATGGCTCCATGGGATCTGCTGCCGTATTTCACAGGCCCAGTGTTGCAGTACAGTTGGTGCAGAAGGGTGAAATGACAGCAACTTACACTAGATCAATGTGTGGACAGCCTTTCACAGATTATTAAAGTTCGGTTAGATTAAAAGACCCCCGCTATGTAGTTTGCTGTAGTCAATATTCTTGAGCAGATAAAAAGAGGGAGGGTCCCTCTGAAGGATTCTCAGAGTGATGTAGGTCATCACGGCTGTTAATGGAATGACACTTTGTGACACAAGTGTCAGAGGAACCCGTGTCAGTCTCCATCACTTGCCCCCACCCGGATGTTTCATAAAACATCCCTTTCACCCTGGGTCTCTTTAAAATTAGGCGTTCTGAAATTACTTCTGTTCTGTAAACTCTAACAGATTTCTCAATTAGTTTCTTCCTGTCTCTGGCAAAATTAGCCCTGAAATTATTCTAATTTTTCACCACCCCCCTTCTCTTTTTTTTCCAGCCCTAAATGAGCCAACCATCGACTATGGTTTCCAGAGGCTGCAGAAGGTCATCCCCAGACACCCCGGCGATCCTGAGAGGTTACCAAAGGTCAGTACAGTCTCTCCGCAGCACCGATGAAACACAGAACAGCAACGCGACAGAGCTGTCTGAGTGATGATGCTTTAATACCCTGAATGTGAGAAATAAACAAAACAACATCACCATCAAGGCACAGCACTGTGACCCCAAACCGTAACAGATTTGCTTCACATATGTGGCTTACCCACTAACCAGCGTGGTAATGGTATTGGTTTTGTGTTTGGAGAGAAAGGCGTAAACTCTCTGTGTGGTAAAATAGCTCAATCAGGCGTTTTCCTCTCCAGTAGTCTGTGGAGATGGTAATCTGGTCAGGAACGACGTCTGCACCCTCATTACCCCACTCATGTTTTCCTTTCATTTTCTGCAGCTCGATTTGGTTTAATCTTTTGTTTACAGAGCCCTGTGCCGTAAACCCCCTAGTCTTACTGCAGCTAATAGACAAAGACTGCATGTTATTATGCTTTGGCTTTCTTATTGTTTTCTTTTGAACCCGGGTGAAGGAGTTGAAAAGCACATCAGTTTAAGACACACCAGTATGGCACATAAATATGCTGCCGGAAAGACCTGTGCATGAAAACTAAGGTGCACATGTTTCTTTTTTTTTTTCCTCCCCTGCAGAAACTCTTTGATTCTTTTACTTTTTTTCATTTCCTTTGATTCTCTTACTCTCTCCATTTCCTATTGATAAAAATCTAACTGTGTGTTTTCACTAATTGCCACCCTGCCAGTAACCATTTCGGTGACTGACGTTCCAGATGTGTCAAGTGTAATAATATAACTGATTACTACATTCAAAAACCCCTTGGCATGTGGTAAAGTGGTGGGCCACCTCAGAGTTTTAATAATACTGTAAAACCTTTTAAGACCTTATCTATTAAATCCCAGCATGCAACACAGCAATATCATTAACGTCCAACGAACAATTTAATAAAGAACAGACTGTGTGGTAGCCATAGACGTTTGACCAAGGCAATGTGGAGAAACGGAACATCACAGCTAGTCCCTGGTTCGGTATATGAAGTGTTTCAATTAGAGTCAGTCCCTGTGGAGACAGGAAACAACACCTAGACATGAAATGTTACTCTAATTTCAACTGTAAACGTAGACCAAAAGGTAAAGTACACTTGCCTTTAATATCCACATGGCTTACAACATCTCCGCAGGCATCACCGGTCAATCTAGCTACACTGTTTCAATTTTAAAAAAGTCACAGTGTCTTTGTGAAATCCACATCCTTAGAACAAAGAGAGCAACAATGTTAAACAAAGCTTTTTTTTTTTTTTATTACGGCGAAACCTGACTTCTTTCCTTGAATACAAAGCGTTGTGAGACAGAACCTGACACTGAACCCAAGATTAGTTTCCTGGGTGTGCATATACTTAATATAGCACGCTCTCCCAGCCTTTGCATGAAACAATCACAGAGTGAGATGAAACCCTGCACTTCCAATAAACAACATAAATATTTGATTTGCTCTCTAATGGACCCAAATATGGGGTTCAGGGGGCATGTAAATGATCCCACCAAGTGATTCGTCATTGTTAAGCTTGCCATCTGAGGGTCAGCTCACGGGGTCAAAAGCACATTCCCAATAAAACAGCCCGCGGCGAGCTGACGCTTGCATGTACATTTGGAATGAGAACAGAAAGCAGCATATAGAGAACAGCCATTACAGGGTGCAGGTGAGGTAGGGAGACTCTATAAAAAGAAGATAAAGCTGGAGGACGCGCGGTGTGCATTAGCAGAAAGGCAAATCGACACCAAGTCCACTCACTGCCTCTAACCCCCCCCACCCCTCCCATGACTTCACCCTCCAGTTGATAATATTACTGCGCTATATTGATTTCCACCAGCCTTCTCCCTGGGACCAGTAAGACACGTGGTAATTGTAAGGAGACAGAAAGCCAATATGGGAGTGCTCATGGATAGCAAGGGATGCACGCTAATATTGTTGCTACACAGAGAAAAAGGGGGGGGAAGCTGCCTCTGATTGAAGTTTACCTCGTAATTCTAAGACAACATCGTAGATGACAGTCTGACCCTGTGGGAGGAGTGGAGATATAAAAATTCAATGCAAAGTCCAGGGTGAATATGAAAGTAATAAGTGTGAGCAGTCAAGTGATGAGAAAGGAGATTGGTTTGCGGGCATCGCGTTAAGTGAAGAGAGACTTTGGAATTCACCCTCCTTTTTAAGATCTTGTTATAAAACAATTTTCTATTCATAATATAAAAAAGACAATTTATAATACCATTTTGTGCCCTCTGGCAGTAATGGACAAATAGACTGGATATCACATTATATCACACTCAATTTCTCTCTTCTGTAACAAATTAGATTCATTATGAAATTAAAAGTGGAAACTCAATATTGTTTTATTATTAAGCTGATTGCTTTGGATTCCTTTCTTTCCTCCCAAAATGAGCATAAGCCCATTCTTTTCCAATTCTTTGCGTAATCCACAAGGAGAAAATATTACAAATGTGTTCATGTCAAGCAATTACCCATGTATTTAAATGAATCTCTCTTCCTGTGCTCTTTGAAGTACCTTCATCTAATGGCCCTATGCTTCTAAATGCATTCATTACCTCAGGCTAGAGCTAACAGAGTAATTGCCTTACAGTTTTATAATGGCATTAGCACTCCAAGCTACATAACCTAGGCCCTCTTTTATTAACTGTGATAATATAAATACAACATCCATGTTAATCTAGTGCTTGAAGAATCACATTCGGGCCGTTTTAGACCATTCTTTATAACACATAATTTGTTATGGCTTCCTCTCACTTTTTCTCGGCATTAACACAGAAAATAACAGCCTCTAAATCTAAGGTGATTTGTCATCTGAGCAGCCCCATTTAAAGAGCTGTTGAACACGGGGACCTTTATGCAAAGCAAGACAAACAATAGCAGAAATCTGTCACGCATTTGTCACAGAACAACAGAAATCATTTGAGGCCTTTAATTGTTTCAATTTAACATGGTGTGTTCTGATATGTCTCCATGACAAGAAAGCCAATTACACTTATGCTGGAGTAGTATTGAGATTTACATGGAAATGCCCTCAGAACACTATTCCGTGTTAATCGTATTCACAGCGTGAGCTGATATGCATGAAAGCGTCTCGTCAGAAGAAAACAAACTTCTTCCTTGATTGGGTGCAGCACTTCTCATCATCCTCGGATATGACTAGGTTGCACTTAAGCATAGCCTTGCGAGTCAGCTTGGTTAGTTAAGACACCACGCGGTAAACGACAGATTAAGGATGAGAGGCAATATCGTTCTCTCTCCTCCTTTTTCCAAGCTGTCCTTATGTCACTGCTGCAAAGTACCATATGGACAAGGAGGGAGAGGACGCTTTACAGAGAATGAAACATGGCTTGCGAACGCGACAGTCTTAATTGCTTTAATTGTTGTTTAAAATTGAGAGCCATGTAGGAGATCTTGAAATATGATAGAATAGATTATTGGTAATTATTAACTGCAGACAAAAAGAAAGAAAACCACTTTATCTCACTCAGCAAGAGAGAGAGAAATCTGTTCTGCCTGATGAGAACACATCAAGACAGCTGGTCCTCTCATTTAGTCTACCTGCCTCACGACAACCATAATTCTTTATTTGTATGCAAACTAGATGCATGCAACGTTGAGCATACACACCAATTTCAGAGGTAAATGCCCATTCTAAGAGCCACCCATCCGGTAACTTGGGGTGGATTAAGCGATATGTTTCTATAAGAGAGCATGGCATACGCTGGAAGTGGCTTCTACAGTGATTCATCTTGATAAATCAAGGACTGTGGTAGATATGCTCCTCAGGATGAAAGGGCCCATACACACACTCCGTAAACACTACATACGCTGTGCCTTGGAAATGCAGGCCAAGTCTTGGAGGCCGCTGTTTGAAGGCGCGAAGGCTGTGTTTACATTCATTTACGGCAGCTGCCGTCTTAATCCCACACTGCTATTGCCAAGTGATGGAACACTTCAGACAAATTACCGAGGCCCGCAAAAGAAAACACGGCGAATGTGGGAAGAAAACAAGCGCCATCTGAGATGTTTCTGGTGACAGATTTGCATTGCTTTTAACCAGGGTTCTAACAGCACAGTCGACAAATCTCTGCTCTACAGCAGGTGACAACAAGCGAGCATTTTTTTAAACACATGCAATAGTCGTGTCTGCAATTTGCCTTTGTCAGATTAGATGCACTCTAAAAGGAGAAGAGGGTTTTCATAAGCATATTGCCCTCTGTATTTTAGAAAACAAAGGGAGCAGTCTGGTTGCTTGAGAGGGATTTAATTGTAAGTGGTGAATTCAGAGAGCAGATAAAGACACGCGAACGGGCCAAACCCCACCTAGCTGGAAGCCCGAAACAGTGGGGGGAACAGGATCCGGGGCCAACTCATTTTCAGTGTTAAGAGCCAAAGCAACACAGCTAATCCGCATTGTCAAGCGGGGGCAAGCATGCAGACATGGATAAGACCACATCCTGAGCATCCGTGTCCCCAAGGCACAAGCACCCAGCTCTTGCTGGATGGGAAGTCATTTGTGAAGTCCTTTGCAACAGCCAGTCAAAGAGGTTAATTGAAAAATTCCTTAATGTCATTACAACAGAACTAGATTAACCCAGAGCTAATTCACTTTATTGTTCTGAAGAGAGGGGACTCGGCGCTGAACTCCAGAGCAAACGTGAAGCCCGGAATCAGGGTTGAGGTGTTGTTTTTAAAGGACTATGCCAGTTTAATTAAGATAGGGAACATTATTCACTGCTCTGCATGGTTGGAGGGAGCAAAGTGGTAGCGCCGTATAAATGCAGCACAACCGGTGCCTCTTAAATCAGGGTGGCTTTTATTTAGGCCGTTGAATATGTAAACAGTTTGAAAAGCTCTCCACGACCCTGCTGTGTAGAGTTGTTTTCGATATTGTTTGCTACTGTACGGATCTCAAACATAATCTGTTTGGGTCTTAACATTTGCTCTTCCTGTTTTCCTCATCAGGAGGTGCTACTGAAGAGGGCGGCTGATCTCGTTGAAGCCCTGTATGGAATGCCCCACAACAATCAGGTCCGTATCCACACAGCTCTGCTAAATAAGGAACCATTGAACATGTGCTGATAGTATAACCAAAGGGTATTTTCATCACTATATCTGGAACAATGTAGGCTACATGCTTTGCGAGTTAACCATATAGCTACGAACTGTGCATCAAAGCAACAGCGCAGCTATATATAAAAAAAAAAAATCCCATAAATAACAAAACCTCTGCCTTCTCTTACGCTTTTCAGGAGATCATTCTGAAGAGGGCAGCTGACATCGCCGAGGCCCTGTACAGCGTTCCCCGCAACCACAACCAGATTCCCTCTCTCGCTAACACAGCCTCCCACGGCATGATGGGAGTCAACTCCTTCAGCAGCCAGCTAGCAGTCAATGTGTCTGAGTCACAAGGGAATGACCAAGGTATGTGTTTAGGGTATGGCTCCATAAGTCAGATGGGATCTCAAAAGTTAGGTCCGGGGACATGATGGGGTCCTTGAGGGGATTCCAGGGGGTTTAGAGCCAAATGAGAAATAGTTACATTTCATTCTTTTTTTCACTCAATAAAATAAGGAAAAATGCTTAGCCGTAATATAGACAGTTAAAGGGTCCAATTAAGTTCCAGAATCTTTTCTTATAAAAGTTGAATCTGAAGAATGTGCCGATATAAAAATGTTTGACTGCAGCAGTAAATCCTAGTTCATCATCTTTTGTAATCAGTGAACATTTCCAAAGCAAAAAAAAATGAATGAACTTAAAATTTTCTATCTGCCACCCATGTTTTTCAGTAGGCTACAGCCGGAACACCAGCAGTGTGTCCCCCCGGGGCTACATCTCCAGCAGCACCCCGCAGCAGTCGAGCTACAACTCCGTCAGCAACAGCATGAATGGCTACGGCAACGCCGGCATGAACCTGGGAGTGCCAAGCTCCCCCGGGTTCCTCAACGGATCCTCTGCCAACTCCCCATATGGAAGTGAGTAGCTTGCCACCATCGCATACCGTAGTAGCACTAAGCTGCTGCTGATTTAATTCCAGCTCCCACATTTGTTTTCACTTCTATGAATCACTTCTGACAGGGTTATAACATTATTGATGGTGATAATATATTACTATTCATTCACGGGGGCTTGTTTAGTTTTAGCACTTCGGAGAACACACATGTAGCTCACAGTAGCGGGGAAATTCATTTTTATGTGTATTTCACCATATGCCACCTGTATTTGTTCAACCGGACAAGATGTTGATGGTAGGGGCCCGTGAGTACTGATCGTGTATCCCCCCTGGCAGTAATACTATCCTAGCCTTACCTTAACTGCCCTCTCCCCTCTCTCCGGCACTACTCACAGCACGTTTTCACTCTCACCCCCCCCTCCCTCCTTCCTTTTCCCTCCCTATCGTCTCTGCAGTCAAACAAAAGAGCGCCTTCGCCCCTGTGGTCCGACCCCAGGCCTCCCCACCCCCTCCTGCACCAGCGCCAACGGCAACGGACTGCAAGGTGAGCCCCCTCACCCCCTCATCCCTTCCCCACGGACTACTGGTCAGATACCGCTGCTCAGGCCTCTGTCCGGTTTGGTGAGGGATTAATCATTACAAATATATGCATTTTGACAGGCCAATTTACACCTTTCAGTTCACACTTACACACACACTCACACAGAGCATGCCTACACACACACAAGCACACACACACACACACACACACACATGCAAGTATATAGGACTGCAAGCGTCGTCTCACGTCTGCGCAACATACATCCTTGTTGCCCTTTTATACAAATGAGCCCCTCCGATGTCGCAGGAAAAAGACCTTCCCCGAATTGTTTTAGTAATTATGTTTATTAGGTTTTGTGCATGTGTCATGACCAACATGATTACTTTGAAAACAAGCTTAGCCGTACTGTGTGCCCCAAGATTAATAACATTGGGCTTAATGAAGTGGGAAATTAAAGTTCATCTTGCTACACGTTCATACTTATTAATACATGTTGTGCAGAAATTAATGAGCAATGCCTTGCCATCATCTGCGCTGGCAAACTTAAAAGCATTTCAACCATGACTCTACAAATATACTCAGAGCAATATAATAATATATCATCCCAGCACTCCAGTAGTCGCCTAATTGTTAAAACGTGTGAAAGTAGTGCATATATAAACTCACACGGTGAGGTACAGTTGCTAATGACATCCTAAGCAGATGGTCTTCGTAAAGTAACGGAAACTACCTTTGATCTTGCCTAATCTCTGTTAGATAATGACGCGGAGGCGCGACTCGGGGAATGTGGAAATGTAGGACTAATGCGCTGTACAGTGTCGGAGAGAGCAGGATAAAGAGACGAGGGGAGGAAAGGAGGCAATAGAAGGAATCTGAGGGGAGTCTGAGGAGTGTCTAGTACTGTAGCATTGTGGCATTGTGGGAAGTGACCGTGTTGTTGCTCCGCCGTCACAACGGCCGAGTCTCCTGGGAGTCTGGGCCACTGTTTGCCATTACCCCAACGCCAGGAGAAATATCACACATAGCAAGACTGGCATGCTGGGGGCTGAAATGTCAGAGCAGGAGGGAGGTTTTCAAACTCTCCCCCGTTAGGAGGACGTGCAGCAGCAGGCTGGCGGACACAGCAAACACTCACAGGCACATACGCAAACAGGCACATTAAAGCATACATTCACGCACTGTCAGAAGGCTGGATTCACACACACATAGAGACACACACACACACACACACACACACACACCCAGACACATGCATCCAAATGTTAATAAATGTCTTATTATTTTATACATAACTGTTTCAGGCAAATAGACTAATCTTCTTTTTCTTTCTTTTTTTTTTCAGCCATGTCCGGCCTGGTTGTCCCTCCAATGTAAATGCACTTTCATCATCTCAAGCACCAGTCTACACATTACCACTTCAAAGGAGCACACAGCAAAAACGCTGGTGTAATGTATAGTCAAACGCCTGTTCTGTTTTTAAAGATGAAGAAGACAAAAAAAAAAAGAAGTGATTTTTTTTTTCTTTTAAATGACTTTCCCAACCTGCAGAAAAAAAGGATTTCATGAGGAACAATATTTTTTTTCTGTGGGATTTTTCTTTTTTTCTTTGTTCATTTTTTTCCTCCCCATTTTATCACCCCTGAAGAGGACACGGGATGATGAAGGGTTTATTTTGTATACCTGTCGGGTTGTGCTTCGGCCTTGGATCTGTCCAATCAACCACACATTCAATACTGGAAGGGACTCTGTGGACTCACCATCTGGTTGTAAAGTAAAAACACTGATGTACAGTACATTTGCCAATGAACTTCAGAAATTGTTTTTTCTGTTCCAACTCTCTTTTAATAGATTCACAACAGTTGTGTGTCTTTATAATGTGACTTTTTTGTATTTTTATGTGTGAGAAAAATACACAGGGGCCAAGACAGTTTGAATTTCAACTGGAAAATATATGAGATATATAATGTAGAATTGATCCTAAAAGTACAACACATACGAATAAAAAGGGTGGGGCTGGGTGGGTTAGGTTGTATCATGTTTCATTCCTGCATTTTAACTTAAATTTTGTAATTTATTGTAGCTAGAAATCATCTTCAAAAGTAAAAAAAAAAAATCCTCTTTCAACAAGCACACTGACGTGTACAAAACACTGCTCTGTTGATGAATATGATGTACTTCCATGTCTAGAGCTTCCTTTTAAGCAAGTGTGTTTTGCCATGTTTTTCAACTTTTTTGCTAGCACTGTATATTAATGCATTCCTAGGCTACTGTGAAGTCTGTTTCTTGTTGATGAGGAGCAGTCTCCCCCTTCTAGCTCCAACTCCCTTATGTGTTTTATATGTGGTTAAAAATTGTAGACTATTGTGATATTGCCAAACTTGTGCTAAATATTTATACATCTGTCTTTTTCATGTTCTTTTAGATCAACAAAAAAACATTTAAAAAAACAAAATTAAAATCCATTGAGAATTTAGGAGTATAGTAGTTCATCGTCATATTTCTGTTCAAATACACACTTGCGCTCACTGAGGGAAATTTTGTAACATATCAACTATAAATAATGTATTTATCTCTGAAATTTTGTATATTGCTTTTCATTATGTATGTATTAATCGTCATGCCCTTAATATAGTGATGCAGCACAGATAATTCAGCCAAGAACTGTTGCCTTCATTTGTTTTTCTTTTTTGTATTTGATGAAATGCAATGTGCATATATTTCATGTGTATCCTCAAAAATTTGTGTTACTCCGTCAAGACTCTCTGTCCATTTTTTAAAGGGGAAGTCAAACTTCATTGTTTATTTTTATATTGATTTTAAATTATCTATACAGACCATTTTGGAGAAAACTTTGTTGGTTGTATTGTCAAATAAATTGTTTGTGACCCATATGATAGTTGTTAAGATCCAATAGAGACTAATGTGCATGAGGGACAACCTTGGAGATAAAAAAAACACTCCATTTGTGGTTGTATTTTTTTCTGTTTTGTAGAATGTATAGAAGTCATTTTTACTCACCACTTATGACTCTGCCACATAGCTTACATGTGTTTACAGGGAAGAAAATTTAAAAATGTCAACATTTGGAATGGAAACAGAAATGAATAAGTGATGTTTTATTAAAATTTTCAGTAAAAACACAATAGCTCCTCAACTGTGGACTTCTTCAGTTTTAAGTACAGTTTGGCTGGCAGACAAACTGACAATCAGAACAAAGAAAAAGAGACAGTAGAAACTTCTGAAGACAAACCTGTGATTCGTCTGTAAGTTGTAGTGTTTAGACTTTGCCATAGAGATAACTGTTTGAAACCTGTGGAAAAGTGTAACATCCATAAAAGATGAAAACTGCTCTTTACTCATATTCTTTCCGCAAAGCACTCTGACATTGTGACATATTCCTACTGGTCATTGTATCAGCATATCCTGCATCTGTGGTGCTTCAAAGGTTCATTGTAGTCATTCATAAACAGTGCAAGCTTTTTATTCAAAGCACCCCAAATGGGGCTCATTCAAATCCCTCATTTCATTGCATTAAGCCACCTAGTTAATAAAGAATCAATACATTGAAAGAGCAAGGTTATCCTTTGTCTATAAGGGCTGGTATCGTTTTGAACCTCTTATAGTTTGAGCGCTGAAAGGGGGACCACTGTGAAATCTATACTCATCAAGTGGGTCAAACAGAAGGATAGAAGTGTATGAGGGAAGAATGGTGGTTCTCCTTAAAAACAACTGAGCATCTTATCTGGCATCCAGAGTGGTCGCGGAGAGCAGGTCACAAAATGTCAATTTCTCATCAAGGCAACATTGTCCGAGGCCACCTCTGCCTTTAATGCACAATTAAACGACGGCAAACCTGAGTGGCAATCAGCATATCACAGCTTATTATGTCAGGCGGCATGCACAGATCGCACGGCAACGGTGGGGAGATAGTCCAGGAGCTGCTGATAGCGCAAAGGACAGATGCACTCAAAAGAGCCATTTAATTTTCAGCTGCGATCGCCTTGTGCTTCAAATGATTCCCTCGATAATCCTATGTGTCTGATAACAATTGCCACACATCTGCTTCCTGACATTGCATTATCTGTTTCAGATACAAGTACAACGGGTTTGGATCTATCGCCTTGCTCACTGCCGTCTCTGCTGTTATTCAATGTTGCACAAACTCTGCATTTATTTAGTCTTTGCTAGCCCGACACATGAAACCAAGGAAACTGTCTCTCATCGCAGAAACAATAACCAACAGAGAGAGAAAAAAAAAAAAAAAAAGGCACAAAAGAGAAAAATTCAGAGGGTAAAAGTGCAATCAAAAAACGACAAGCTTGCTCAGTTGTTGCCAGATTTTAAGAGCTCTGAAGCCTGGCAGGCAGGCTGGAGGTACAGTATATTGTCTCAGCAGGTTTCTCTGTACCAAACGACCAGCCGCTCGCTCTGCCACACCACTCAATCATTGTGAGAGCCTCTTTATTGGAGAACTCTAATGGCCACCCTCCACCATGATCTTAATGTGTGCATTAAATATTTATAAATCCTGGGTCAATAATGCCCCATAACCAGAGCCTGACAGACCCCCACCGTACCATGTGGCTACCTCCCTCTCAAACACAGGCAAAGGTCAAGGGGTCATGCAATCAAAAGAGAGCGAGGCTCGCCACATCCATATGTTGCCACTCTTATCAAGACTTTCCTCAGTACTGGTTATCTGTCAAAGGAAAGAAATATTGAAAGCAATATCGATCTTAACTAGCCTCGTGTTGCCTCGGGCCCCGCTTCAAACATCTGCTCGTGCATTGTTATATTTCAAAAACACCACCTCCCAATAATATAAGCCTGAGCGGCAATATTGAACATCTCTGTGTGACGCAGGCTGCCTGAGCATGACTAATAGCCATGTTATTAACAAGCGCCACCGGAGATTTTCTTAAAAGTTGATGGACGGGCCGGGCGTTTCTTAATTAGTGATGGGTTAATTGTGCCGCCTGGCATCTGCACGGGTGACTCAGTGGCTTTAGGTGACCACATCCAGGCTGCGACTCCTGTGCCGTTCAGGTGAAAGATTGTGCTCCGGTGATAGCACACACAAAAGAGCGGCCGGACAATGAACCAGTCAATGGAGAGCTCCAGTTGAAAGAGCCACAATGGCCGTGCATGCTGGGAATTGGGCTGGATGATATAAAGGAATGAAACCTTCATTGAGGCCATGGAGGACAAGCATTCAGAAAAGAGGTTTTGTTTGCTCTTTATCAATCTGCCGTTTCCCATGAGAAAAAACAATTCAAACTGACCTTAAAAAGAGATTACCTTACGCATCCACCCCCTATGTAACTGTTATTGAGGGGGCTTATACATTCACTTTTAATGGACGTTGATGGGATAATACCTTTGTGCCAATATGCGTACAGTATCAAGACAGGCCGTAAACTAAAAGGTGGATGATAGTTTATCTGCTGGATGGGCAGGATTTGTTCTCGGACAGACAGGATTTGTGTAACTGCTGAGTGATGTGTTTTGTGAGGGGGGGGAAGAAAAAAAGCGTCTGCAACTCTCGTGAAGTTTATACATGAGTAGGATAGTGCTACCCTGACTGCCACCATCATAACTTTGAGATGGCAATGAATAAAAACAAGAAGTCTGAGCTTTTTTTGTACAATTCTACACATTTGAATCAAAACAGGGAATACATTTTTTTATTTTATTTTTTTAAACAGTCCCACATTAGTGCCGTCTCCTGTCTGTGGATCGGTACATCACATAAGTCACTGATCCCCTGCTACTGTACACTGGGAGTCAGCTTTGCAAGTAAAACTCTAGATCCTCGCAAAGATTTCCACTTCACTCACTGCAGTCAAGGAGGATGAGCAAAGTATCCCAGTGCTTCAAAATCCATTAAACTTGTATTTGGGTGTCATTTGATACGTCATCAATGTTTCAGTGCGTTTTCAAACCCACAAACGCAGGATTTACCCCCGGTAGAAATACAGTATTCACTATAATTTCCTTCGATGAACTTCACTTAGCCCAAAAAATTACACTGTTAAGATTGCCTGGTCAGGGAGTGTCAGGCTACGGTGATAAAATAATATCACTCGAACTGTATTTTCTGCCAGAGTCTCCACCACATAGAGCTCCTTTCATAGTGCCCCTCTGTAGTGCTTTGTCCAGTAGTTCTGGATATGATATCATCTATTAATAATGTATTGGCAATGGATTACATAAAAAGGGAGCAGAAATAACATCCAATATTCATGCCCCCTGAGCTTGACTGTGTCCAATCCGTTTGGCCCATAAAACCATAGCCCCATTTCCATATCCGCTGTGGGTCACGACAGGTCTGCCGCACAAAGGCTCACAGAGCAGCTCAACTCAGGAAAAGGGCAGTAAAAATCGGGTGGATTTCTGAACCTTTATGA
Organism: Anoplopoma fimbria; assembly: GCF_027596085.1. Taxonomy (NCBI): domain Eukaryota; kingdom Metazoa; phylum Chordata; class Actinopteri; order Perciformes; family Anoplopomatidae; genus Anoplopoma; species Anoplopoma fimbria. The sequence continues at coordinate 10,712,221 of NC_072454.1, read as the reverse complement.
AACAGCCCCCCTTTGGAAAAAAAAAAAGGTGAAAAAAATCCCTTTTCCGATTTCAGCGCCTGTGAAAAACCTGGTACTGTATTTCCCTCTTTAATTGTGCCACTTGAGAAATTGACGTGCCTCTGAAACATGGCATGAATCTCACAGTTATTGCAGTCCCCTTGGCAGGGAATGTTGATACAACATCTGCATGCTATAGAAAGTAATGGAAGTAGCAGAGGTGGCAGCTGCAACTCTACAGGAAGTGTGCCATTTTCAGGCAGTGCTGCTGTGAGAACCACTAACTGCCAGCCTGGTCTTGCAGGCAGCTCTGATTGCCAGGACACTATGACAAACACGCAGGGGCTGGGAGTGTTGCATCCTGGGGGATGACAGCTTCTGTTTGATTGTCAATAAGGCTCATTAGCAGAAAAAATGGAGAATGCGAAAAGAGATTAAATGGTTTGAGACAGGGTCCCCCTCATGTTTCATTCTAGAGGATTTATCAGAGCCTTTATTTCCACCCAAAAAAAAAATGTGTATTGCTTCCACTCAAAAAGTAAAGCTCAATTTATATATATAAAAAAAAGAAAACATTCTGGATATTGTAATGAACCACAATCTATTCCATCAAAACAGACCCAACAAGTGCTAATCGAGCCCTTTACCCATCATCCACACCTTACGTAAACCCCTCTCTCCTCCCGCTCGGAGCGACTCTCATCTTAAGAACAGTGGCGGATGTTTCCCTCCATCTTAGGGAGGAACGGCCAACAAAGCAGCGTGTAAGGGCCTTTCCCTGAAGAGTCCTTGTCACGCCGCGCCAAACCTCTGTGATTATCGTTGTTTTTGCAGAGAGTGTCCATGCCTGCCAATACCGCTGTTCCATAAATGAATTTGGCCCCTCGTCAACGAATTACCTAACACGCAGAACTGTGTATGTGTCACATCCAATTCCAACTCACCGGCTTTGGTGGTGTGTGTCAGCTGGAGGACTTAATCATCAATCGTCAATCATAATAAGCGAAGCACATTGATAGGGCTCCTTTTTTTTTTTTTTTTTTTTTTTCTCCAACACTGTTAAATAAAGTGTAAAGGGAGAAGTTAAAACTGACCTTGTTAAATTGGGACCACAATTTATATTCCTAATTTAGTGTATGGATTAATTAGTCTTGTGCGTGTGTATCAGTTTCCACGTGGCGGAGCTTAGGAGCTATATCCACTTCATCAAATCACTGCTGGCTTTCATAAGGAAACTCTGGAATGATATCTGTCAGTGCAATCTTGATGTTTTTGCTCAGAACGAGCTTTGCATATTTTTAGCTGCACACTTTTAATTAATGCTTAATTGGACGATTTATAGAGAGGACTTTTTCCACTAATCAATAACCCCTATCTCACATCATACAAAATTAATCACTATGACCTGTTATCAGACCTTAATGCAGCCGTACACACACACACACACACACACACACACACACACACACAACATGCAAACCGACAAAGCATGCATTTCGCTCAGGGCTGAGGAAACTGGCTCATATTTTCCCTCTCCCTGATCCAGTCCACTCCTCTCCCCCGTCATATAGATCGGATCTGCGGGGGCCAGAGGCGCTGACAGAGCCCAGATGCTCCCAGTCTGTCTGGGGGACTGGGGAGACTGGTGCCATGGGGTCCTGGAGCCTCTGAAGTGCCGCCCCTCCGTCAACATGACCAAGGCTAGACCTGCACTTTCTCCAAAGGCTGAGACACTCTCCTTACCACACTGACAACCACGCTGCACAGTCACAGATTGATACATGTAGGGGATACATACGCGCTCACAGGCACCCGCTCTCACGTAATGTATGGTCGTTCATCAGCCGGTCCTAATTAGGGACCCCCAGACCAGCACTTGAGTTCATAAGGTTACACCGACACACCGATACAAGGTTACTAACACACACACACACACACACACACACACACACACACACACACACACACACACACACACACACACACACACACACACACACACACACACACACACACACACACACACACACACACACACACACACACACACACTCGCATGCTGATACCTCTCAGGGTTTCTTCTACTTTTTCATTTAATCCTGCTCTGTCTCATCATCACTGTCCCAAACTTACTCATGTGGAGGGTGGGGGTGGGTGGGGTGGGGTGGTGGGGTTCTTTGTTCTAAAGAAACAAAAAAAAAAAAAAAAAAAAAAAAAAAAAAGGCACCATACCAATCCTCCATCCTCCCGCTTTCTCTCTCAAAACACAAAGATCATTACAAGAGCATCAAAGTATGCCATGTTTGAAATGATATTTCTCTTTGTAGTTGTGGCGTAGCGTGGAGTGTGTTGGTATTAGATGCTGCTGTGGCAGCTGTCGTGGCTGGCTGCGTGGTGCCTCAGTGTCAGGGCCTCTGAGGCCAGGCTGTCCCGGCAGACAGACAGAGGGGGAGGAAACCTGATAGCGCAGCCAAGCCCCAGTCTAATGTCTGTCTATCCAGCTATCTATTCCTGTTGTCTATCTGTCAGACTGACTGTTGGACACTGCCTATCTGCATGCCGGATACTCCTCTGGCTCCCCAGCAGCAGTGCACCGCTTGCAGCTGAGTTAATACGTTCCAAAAAGTTATCTTTTTTTTTTTTTTTTTTTTATGCATACAAACTTCTTAGGGAAGAATAAAAGCAGCTATTTATGAATCACTGATGTGGCTGCGGGATTCGCTTCTGCAGAGTCCCCACTAAGCTCGCGACTCGTACCAAGGGGTGCAGGTTGTGATAACATTAGAATTATGAACCGACATGTATGAGGAGCCAGAGATGGAAGCACAGGGTGTTTGTATTTGATGTGGGGGCAGAAAATTGCTCTATAATGAGGAGGGGGTAGCCGGGATATGAGATGGGAAGCGGGGAGTTGGAGACAGGATATAAGTTATGAGAAGGAAACTGGTGTTAGGAAATGCAGAGGTTGTTGTTGTTGGTGCGAGTGTATAAGCTAAAATGTATCTTGTTTCTATCGGCCATGATTAATACAGCCCGGCCGGGTCAAAACCCCGCACTTACGCTATGGATGCCACCAACCATATCCTCGCTCTTTTCTGGGGCTCAAATGAGTGTGTGTTGTATGTGAGGGAGTGTGTGTGTGTGTGTGTGTGTGTGTGTGTGTGTGTGTGTGTGTGTGTGTGTGTGTGTGAGGGGGTTAATAAATGTTGAATCAAACGCCGCACGAGACACTCACACTCCTTAAGGGTTGCCCATTAGCGGTGTGTGGGTGCATGGGGAGTTTATCAGTGTCTGGGTGATTTATGAAGTCAGACTCAATATCATCCACTTCACCCACACACATATGGACATACACATGTGCACACACCAACACGCATGGCCACATGCTCAAACACACACGCGCTCACGAGCATGCGAGCACATGCACTGCTTTAGTCTCTCTCTCTCTCTCTCTCTGAAATGGAGGCAGATATTAGGCCAAAATTAAAGGTTTCACAGAGATTAACAGTGCGGATGATGAGATCGTCTCGGCCTCTTTTAATCTAATTCCTTTTTTTTATCTCCGAGCCAGCGTGATATGGAAGTGGTACACATGGTGAAAATACTCCCACAAAACAATACAGACATAATGATAATAATAATAATAATACCACTGCTACTAATGCTGATAAATATGAAATTGCCACGAAAATGTAAAACTTGAGAAATAAAAAAAAAAGGTTTGAATTATCTTTAAGAGATTCCTTGTGTAGCTCAGCAATTACATGGCCAATTACTGGCAGCGTGTTTGAAGCTCTGATGCCGGACTTGGTTTTTTAACATCAGCCTCAGACCTCTACAGACATCAGTTTCTCCGGCTGCGAAATTCACAGCATTCCATAGAATTTACTTAGCCACAAGGAAAAAAAAGGAGGGTGCTTACAGTGCACTTCAGAGTGCGCCTGGCTTAAATGGGACCCCTTGTGGCTGTGTCACAGCTCCCTTCGTTAGGGGGCTGACTGTAGCCTGTAGTCACCACAGGCATCATTAGCCCTCTGTGAAACCACAGACTGATTCTCATTCTTCATCTGCCTGTCTGCTGCCTCAACATCTACGCTGCGATGGTGCTCCAACGGCAGAGGAAGCGAGTCCAGCAGCACGGCAAGACAGCCGATCGGATAAAAAAATTCAAAAATGCAGCAAAGTTCAAATGTATTCAGCAAGCGGGCCACTTGAATTGGTTCTGTAAAGGTTAGAGCCGAGGTTATTTTGGAGGGTGGATTATTAGGCTACCTGGGCTGAGCGGAAGAGGAATAACTATGGGCAAGTAAGGGTCACTCTGGGGCTGCAGGAGACTGTTCAAGAACTTAGGGAAAAAAATACTAAACTGTCAATTTTACAGCAGATCATCCTAAGAAAATGTGGAAAATAAAAGTAAAGGACATATTCAATTAAAGCAGGTGCTATTTCTGAACACACTCCACCACTGCTGCCCTCTCCATATGGTCGTTTCAACAGAGAATAATTTATCCCAAAGGGATTAAACTGGGTTGTGACAAAAATAAAAATAACATATGAACATTTAAGTTACAGATTAAATGTGCAGGATGAATTCAAGGTTGAAATGTTGATTTCTGTTTCCCGTTCTGTACTGCCCTCTAATGGAAAACACTACTCAGAAATAAAAAAAGGAGCTCTGACATCCCGAGCTGCAGTGAGAAGACATACAGCATAATTAATTATGAGTTGTACTGAGTGAACGCTACATGAAATCAATTTTTAAATTAAATGCAATTAAAATGATGAAAAGGCAAGAGTTGTCATTTTTTGAGATGTATTTATTTAAACATGTCTAATGTAACAAAGGTACAGTATATAATGCATAAGACATCTCCACTCCAGTTGGATTATAAGGCGAGAGCAAACAATGAGATCTAAATGAAGACAAAACAAATGCCTCACTACAAAGCTTTGTAGCAGTAAAATTCAGAGCCTTTATCACTGGATGTTGAACAAAGCATTCACTTGGCAGGAAATTAAAAAACCAACGAGAGGTACAAAGACTAATTCTGCTTAGGAGAAAAAAAAAACAACAACAACAACAATGCAAGAGACATATTTTTAAGGGAATAATAATTCTTTAGAAAAACCATTCCAGCACTATCTGGCAAACGCAACGGAGACCCACGGGAGCATATGTTTGTAATTCCTACTGTTCTCTGTTTAAGTTATTTTTGTACATTCTAATTCTGCAACAACTCTGTATCACATTAACTATGCAGCATCTCTATTCTTAGATTTTTAAAAAAGAAGAATAAACTGAATATCTACAAGAAGCTCCAGTTGTTCCACAGAGTGTGCCAAACACGCTAAACTTTATGGCCCTGTTTTGTGTTCTTAAGAAAATAAAGAAAATCCCCGCATTGTGTGTGTGTGTGTGTGTGTGTGTGTGTGTGTGTGTGTGTGTGTGTGTGTGTGTGTGTGTGTGTGTGTGTGTGTGTGTGTGTGTGTGTGTGTGTACTGAATGAAGGACAGTTGGCCTCTGTCCTGCTTTAGCCTTCGCTTCTCCGCCTCTCATGGGTGAGCAGCCATTGTTTGAGATGGTCGCCCTTGCCGCTCATGTACGGCCCACTCTGTCCACTGCTAGAAATGACTCGGTGGCAGGGGATGAGGAGAGGAACCTGGCACGGACAGACGGAGACAAAATTCAACTCTGAGGAAATAAACATGTTCAAGTTCTGCAAATATTACACAAAAACAATTTTACATGCGACCAGGGATACTTTTAAAAATGTTTGCTTCTACCTTTTTCTTTCGACAAACAGTTGTTTTTTTCTATTCATGAATTCATAAAGGAGGTTGCACTATACATGTTTTAAGCTTTAAAAATATTAATTCCCTGAGAGATCAGTACTGTTACCACAAAACTATGACGCGTTACTTAAAAACTGTTAAAAAAAAAATAGAAATACAGATTGGAGCTTTACTGCTTTCTTATTCTCAGGTTGACATTTATTATCACAACAACACCAGAGTTGGAGATGTTGATAGTAGATATGTATTATGTATGAAAGAATCTCTGATTTACTACATAAACGGTGCAACTTAAAAGTAACCAACGTGCAGAAAATATGAATCTGCACTTTCTTCTTTTTTTTTTTTTTTTTTTTTTGCTTTTTATGTTCATGCACTGCATGAAAACAAAGTGTCACACCAGAAGTGTCTGGTTTGATCCTGCACAAATCCACATTCAGGGTGATGGCTCAGTCTTTGGGTATAAATGTTTTTTACTCTTTAATAGTGTAAAGCAAAGAAGCAATCAAAAATTAATGGGCAAAAACACCAGCAGGATGAATATTCAATCGAGAGGGTGTCAACATTAAGATCTGATAACCCTGTGATCATTAAAAAGAGGAAGTCGGTGGAGCGTTTACTCTTGTTGCAGAAGACTGCCAGGGGGGTCCCGAGTTCTTTGTAAACTAAATGGCTGGAGAAAGATTAAACAAGCAAGCCCAGAACACTTCGATCATTGTGCATTCAGAACAAGAAGAGTGGCAATGGTTGGAATGGGTCACAGCAATTAATCCTTTTCAAATATTATTAATGTTGCCCTCATTGTATTTTTTGTTACACTTAAAACAAAAACATCCCAAGCTACTGCTGCGTTGTGACCTTTGTTCTCCATTTGAACCACGTTATCCCGTCTTGATGGCGGCACGTCCTCCAGCCTTTTATATAAAAGTTGGACATGCAGTGTGTTTCAGTTCAAATCCATCATTAAACCCGCTCCCATATCAACAGCAATAAAACTTTCCGAGCCCCAGATTAACCTTGCAGACAGAGAAATACTGCTCGAGTATTCGGATCAATACTGTTCCCCGGGTTTGGAGGGAGAGCAGGGTACCCTCAAGGCCTGCGGATCTGCCTCTTCACTTGGGGGGGAAAAGTGCACTACGCCGGGCTTATCAATACTCAAATCCTGGTGAAGAAGAAGTGCCACAGAGAGGCGCGGATCGATTGAGCACACTGAGCTTTTCACAGTGGAAGCCTGAGTGGAGCAACGCTACTGACAAGTAATTGACACCGACAATCTGACTCTGGATCTGTATCAGGAGCTGAGGGCTCAGGCTCCCAGGCTCCCTGACAAAAGGACGGAGATGCCTGTAAAACACGAGACCGAGAGGTTTTAAACAGCCATCCGAAAGCAGCGCCACTGGCTCATGTAATACCTACAGCCAATAAAGAAACTAGTGCTTGGTATTAAAAACACACAAATGGTTTATTTTTGTGTGGTTTATTTGCATTTATTCTGTGTTTTCAAATTAATTTTAATGATCCTAAATGACTTTTCTTCCTACTTTATTAACAAAAACAGTGTCAGAGGAAAAGCACAGCACTGAGATGAGGATGTAAACGAGCTATTTCACTGCACATGTGAGGGAGAGCATCTCACTGGCTGCATTTCCGTGCAAGAAAAGTGTTCTCTGCCTCACAGAGCACACCGGTGGTGCCCACAGCACTACATGGGCAGAGCTAAACGGGCTTTGATCAAAGGGTTTGATCAAAAGAAGACACACCACTTGCCCTCTAGCCCTCCATTTTGTACACAGTGGATTCATGGGCAAAATGATGCGGGCAAGGTTTCCTGCAAGAATTGGAGATTTGCGGCAAACATCTACAGTGAAGATTTGAGAGAACAGGAACAAAAGGTGTGGGCTTAAAATTGTGCTGTAGGTAGACTTTTACTTCTCCGCCGCTCTCAGAGGGAGGCGGTTATTCCGCTATTGCTCATTTTCGAACACACCTACAGGTTAGATTAAATATCCTGCGTCACGAAGAATTAAAAAACTTATTGTATTTGAAAATTCAAGTGGAGGACACAAATACTTTGTTGTAGGCAGTGCTCTTCAAGAAATTGAAATAAAACAGATGGACTGAAAATCTGTGTTATTTCTTTATATATATTTTTCATTATTTGAGCATATTGAATGTACCAGAAGAATAGATTACATATATCTCATTTTTAACTAGTTTCTATATTTGTATACTTATATATTTTTGGCATTATTGCAACATAACCTAGTGATGTAAAACCTTTAAATATATTGCAAATCATGTGTTGTTGTTACACATAATCCAAATTATATTTTTTGAATATGTAATTTGAGCCGCAACTGATGATTAGTTTCTTTATTGCTTAATCTGCCGACTTCTTTCCAAATTTAGTCGTTACGTATATAAAACATCAGAAAACAGTGAAAATGGCGTTTAACAGAGAGAAGCACATCTTCACATTTTAGTAGCTTTAATTAACCAGAAAATGCAGTTATTGCTGAAAAGTGACTCAAATTTAACTATGATTAAAATAGTTGCAAAATAATTGACTAATAGTTGCTGCTCTAACGTTTAATACTGGATGTCGTAGTGTCTCCAGTGATACTTATTTACTATCCTTATAATATTACTAATTAACATTTGACTATAGGCAGCTTACAACACGCAGGTTCATCAAGTCATTCATTTTATTCTAATACAAATGATGAGTTTCACTATCTGACTAAATCAGGTAAGTCAGAGAGAAGCCTGTCAGTCAATGCCAGCCACACTCACCGGGTTCCTCCTCATGGCCCCTCCCACTGCACGCACCGCTTTGGGGTTTCCCGCCATCTCAGCGAGGCGCTTGTACGAGACCGTCTCTCCAAACTTCACACCCCTCAGAAGTATCTGCAACACGCGGCTGGTGAATGCATCTTCGCCACAAAGCAGAGGACAGAGAGGAAGAGCGAGAGACAGATGCAGAGAACAGAGGAAGAGGGAGTCCCTCATTTAATCAGACAGCTGCCTGAGAGGCTGACGACAACAAGACAACACTTTAGTACAACGCTGGCATTACTCCTTTGAAATAAACTGGTGTTTTTCAATTTAAACCAAAAGCTTTAGACATCACTTCATTTTTGATCAACTTAATGGTTTTTCATCATGTCGAACTGCATGTTCGAGGGCCAATTCTTCTTCCAAGGGGCTCTGTAGGACTTTACAATACTCATTAACAACTAAATACATAGAAGTCCCTCAATTTGACCTTAGAACTAGTATTAACATAGTACAGAAGCTGATGTGAGAAAATTATTTCTATGGCAGAAAAATCTAGGTTATGCTTTGAAAGGTCACAGCTAAAATTAAAAAAGTTCGCTCCTTCATTTAAAAGGATTAAGAGAGGCCAAAAAGACTGCAAATCTGCTCCAGATTTTTAATAATAATAATTTGAATGTTGCACACCATTTGTGGCAGTGGGATGACTTTGAGGTTAATCAGACCAATTTGTCCTTTTAATTGCTTTCTATTCAGAGTAGATTCATTATATCATCTTCACTTAAATGGCGGAATTCTTCAAATCATCCGCAGCTTAACCGACCACATTAACGGCTTTGATTTCATTAGCACTTTAGCAGTAGCATTATCTTTTTTTTTCTGGATTACCAGGCAGTGACAGAGAGGCATGTTTGTCTAGTTCTGATTGCAAAAAAAAAAAAAAAAAAAAAAAAAAAAAAAAAAAGGGGGAATAGTATTTGAAGCATCTCGAAACCTTCAGACATTGATGCAGAGAGCTTGTGAAGCAAGTGAACAACACTTTTTTTTTTGCACAGAGAGAACAAGATGGGGAACAATAGTCTCGTTATCAAGAGGGGGTGAAATTCTTCTAGTACATACATGTACTCAGTCATGAAAATTCAATTAGTGATCTCCCATTCTCTCTCATTTATATGGTCTAAGAGAGCACATGACAAGTGATCTATGAGAAATCCCTCTAAATTGGCATTGTGTGAAAACATGTCACACCCCTGTCTCTCTTCTACAGAGTGAACATCCTTTGCTCCCCAGGCTCCCTCGCTACCTTATAGTCACTCTCCGCTACACAAAGCCACGCGAACAAGGCAATTTGCCTAAACTGGGGGGAATAAGTGTAAAACCTAAAGGGGATATATTTGATTGATGCGCACCCATGTGAGTTCTTTGTCTTGAACAAGGCCCGTAGGTACTGTTTAATAATTTTTCAGGTAATAATCACGCTGTCAACGAGATGACGGGCTCTTACGCAGACAGACTTAATGTTATGAGGAGATAAGATACAACCCTTGAAATTTCTTTTATGCATTATTCTCCCTCATAAAGCTCGGATTTGGCCACATGATGTGTGTGGGACATATTGATATCGCTCTGTCACGGGTGGGTAGATGACAACTTGCCCAGACTATGGCTGGAACAAATCCCTGTTGATGCCAACGTTATTGACAAACAACCAAAGTCAGTGTCAAGCCAGCACAGGCCGCTGAGCACTTTTCGCCTACGAGCAGACCGAGCAACAAGCTACGGGGCCGTTTATACTTTTACAAAATCCCGAGCAGCATTTTTTTTTCCTGTAAGGTTTCACATCTCCAACAGTTCTGGACAAAAAAACAAGTGTCTGCGCTTTTATCAGCCGCTGCAGAGGTTAAAGAACTTTGCCCTCATCAGTGTTAGTGACAGAGACTTCATGCGGGTCACTCGAGGTGACCAGCAATGATTTGGAGAGCAGTCCCCTAGCCCCATACTTCATAAAGAGCCTAATACGCTGTGTCTGGGGTCAGGACCCTCTTTAGATCGGGGTGCAGTGATGTCAATTGTTTAAATAAAAGTTGAGAGGAAGCACTTACATGTTTACAGACATCCCATAATTATGTCACAGGTCATTACCTACTGTGAGGCCAGGTGATAGGGCCACTGCAGAGGCAGATTGAGCCGCGGAAAGAAATCGAATCAGATCTAGTGATTATTAACGTATTGGCATATATGATTGATTTGCTCATAATTTTTGTATATGGGAGCAATTTCAAGGAAGAAATAAATAATGAAAATAAAGTGAATTCCATCAGCCCAGCTAATGATGGATTTGGGGGAGATGACTGACAGTCACCTCATATATGATTTTGACAATAAGAAGACAATAGTGGAAATGCAGCTACCTCATTATCCTTTGTGTCTAATGGGAGGGAAGACTTTGACTCCCAGTCAAAGTGTCTCTCGAGTCTTGAGGGATCCATACTTTTGAAGGCTGACGGGGTGCTGATGATTCTCTGATTATTCGATATTCTGAAAACGTTCATTTCCCTAATTCCTCTCCACATCACAGGGGCGAGTCCTGGTGAGTGTCTCATCTCGCCCTGTGCTGTGCACAGGGGGAGGTTCAGCCTCCTGCAGGAACACAGTCATTTGGGCTTTGAAGAGCGCCCTTCCCCCCCTTTGCCGGGCCCCCTCCCTGCATATTCCCTGTGCCGCTTACCGAGACTAAGATCCTCTCGTCTGTTACATATGGATGTATAATTAATGAGATAAGAATATGCATCGTTTTAAGAACCAACCCATGATGGTGTCTGTGTTTTTCTGAGGGGGCGCATGCGAGTGCACGCACGCACGCACAAACACACGCACGCGCCATTCCTCTACCTCCGACGACCCAACTTGCGTGTGATGTTGCACATGACAATCAGTCAGACAGTATAGAAAACTGCGACTCGCATCTCTTTTCATGTCACCTCTGTTGCTCAGGTATATCGTGACAGCTAATATGAAAAGTGGCTTGTTTTGTCAGAAATGTGTAAATAAACATGGCAACACTTCAAGTGAAGGTCACAACTCAATATTACATGACAAGTGCTGCGAGAGCGCTGTCGCGTTCAGGTTCTCCCACAAGATAACTGAGCAAACAAAAGTTGGTTGTCACAGATTGTAATGACCTGATTAAACTTGTATTTTTTTTTTTTTCAAGCAGGCAGCGGTTGCATGACTAGATCGAGTAGGAATTTGTACAGCAGTAAGGCAAAAACGAATCCTTAATATTTGTGAATTAACAAGCAAAAGAAGAAAAAAAAGAAAAGAAAGAAAGCTTCTATTTTCCTCCCTCCGAAGACAAATACTCTTGATGCTCACATTTAACATTTTTATACTGGCATGGCCTATGGTTCTGACTACTGAGAGCAATCCAAGCCTAAACCCTGTATTTACTGAGCCCCAAAACAACAGGCGAGGGAGAGAGGTGGAACACAGCACAATCACCTATTCAGATCAGGTACTAATGAAGAATTCCATCTATCCTGAAATTTAATTAAAACCCCAAAGACTTCAGATGAGATGCGATTTGAAAGAGCCTGGGGCTGGTACACAAGCACTTGGTGGCGAAGGGAATCACACTGAAAGTTGATATCGTAATTGGTCCTGATGTATTTCTGCATTGCCTTTGCGGGAGCGTGGGACTCATAGCTGTATGCAGGGTCTCGACGGAGTACCTGCTCATTGAAAATGCCATCACTCAAGCACTGCAGATCTGCATGAAATTAGAGAGCAACTAAGGCCTGATTGCAAGGGAAGAGAGGCACAATTGTTAAATGCATATATATGAGCTATTTTTTTTTTTTTTTCTTCCTGTGTAGGTGTGCTTCTGGGTCTAAATGAGCACTTCTGAAAATCTTTAGGTTAAAATGCAACCAGCGTCTAAGTGTGACAAAGAAATAGCCTGGAATTGTTTCAAAAAACGGCAGGAAAGTGAAAGAGTTTCAAAAGTGAGCCGTCAGGCTGCGAGAATTGTTTGTTTCCTCAAAAAAACAAAAGGCGCCAGGGATAATTAATTCCTCATTTTTTTCCTCAGCGCCCTCAATCATTCACTCCGCAGTCACAACTACCAGTTGAAAGGACACTAATTGTCCGTTTTTTCGCAGGAGCTTTCATTTTACTCGTCCTAGGTGACTGGTCAAGCCAACAATAAGCTCATTCAAACTTTACCACCATTCACATGTTGTCATTGAAAAAAAAAAAAAAAAAAAAAAAAAAAAGAAAGCTTCCTGTCTGAAAATGTCAAGAGTGGAATTCGATCAGTTTCAAAGAATGTGCCAAGAATCATGGAAAAGCTTGCCAAGACTAACACGCGTGGTAAGAGCTGCCACAGATTACTGAACCAAGTTACAGCTCTGTGTTCTGTTCTCTCTCCTCTCGCTCACCCACTCACTCGCTTTTCCTTTCGCTCTCTCTCCCCCCTCGCTCTCTCTCTCTCTCTCCCTCTCACTTTCTCAGCCATAAAATACTTCATTATAACACAGTGAGCCAGTGAGTGTAAATGATGTAACTGACAATTAAGAGTGAAGCCTGATCCCAGTCATGGCTCTGCAAATATTTATCCATGACAGACCTCCTTGCAGGGCGGGGTGGTGAAAGGCAGGGAGCGGGAGACTCCCAGTGGTCTGCGGCTCACTGAAGTACGCCTGGAGCCATTCAACGCAGCGCTGCAACTCGGGGCTCATTTCTGCCAGGCTATCGTTGACCACACAGCTCAGGGGGGCCGCGCTGCTCCTGCGAGGGGATATGAGGCAGGATGGGGAGTTGAGGTGGGGATCAGAGGAGCAATCATAATACCCAATTCTTGGTTGAATAGTGCTAAAATATGTCACAAGAGTGTAATAACATGCCACGGGTGACACAGATGCAAGATGGCATAATTCGCTGAGTGAAACTAAAGTTGGTAATCAAGACGTGTTTAAAATCTAAAGTTGCACATTTCGGTTGTTGCTCCTGTCAGTGGGGCCGTGACAAATATCAGAGCTGTGAGGGACAGAAAACTCCAGAAATATAAAAGATTAGTAATCCAGGCATTTGGAACAGCAGATATAGATGTATATGAAGTGCAGCATGATATGAGTATGAAAGGAAACATTGTCGGGTCATAAGGATCGGCGCTAACAGTTTATTTCAAACAACTTTAAGGAAGCAGAACCACTTTCTGAAAGAAGGAAAAAAAAAAAAAAAAGAAGAGTTTTCAAAAGTCTTGCAGCTCTTACGGAAGTAAAAAAAAAAAAAGTTAAGAGCACAGCGTTAACAACAGTTTCAACTCTGCTTGGGTCTAGTTTATAGTTCATGACAAGAATAAATGGATTTTTTTTGGCCAGAGCAGTGCTGGCCAGCAAAGCACTGCACTTGGACGGGCATCTTAGCATGAGTAGATGCTTGGAGGAATTTGCCGATGGTTGAGTTGGCATCACTTAACAGCTGAATTTCTCTCCGCTGCTGACCACCCCCCAGGTCAATGCAAGCAGACTGACCCATATTTGACACTTAAAGACCCTACTGGGAAGGTCCTCTCTTAGCATGTGCATTACTGCAAAGTGGACCTCAAGCTGTGTTGTGGATCTAAAGCAGGCCCGCCAATTCCATTAACTGGTGTACAGGACTTATAAATAAATAATACCACCATTTAAGTGCCCCTTTTTTCAAAATTGGCTTATCCTGTATGGTATTAATAATAGACATTTACTTTGTTAAACACACAGACCGTCTCTCTCCTGGCCCGCCGTAACAACGCGGCCCTAAAGTGTTTTTACACTTCTGCAGGTCACAGTTTGAGCAACGTTTTATATTGGACATGTGAAGCTGAGGTTTACTGGAGTGTTATGACTGAGCGGGTCAGTTTTCAGGGGAAACCGCTCCGCCTGCTAGTTTGTGGCTGTGTGATGAAAGTCTCCCGGGTGCCGTTTTAACAGTGGGTGTAAATACAGTAAAAGGTGTAAATACTCTCATTTCTAAATAAACCGCACAGCAGTTTGTAGTTGAGTGGTGAAAACTCGGAAACCCACCGACGGGTTCCTGTGCTGAGACCCGCTCAAACAATGGCCATGGCTCATGGCAATCTCTGTCGGCATGGGTGAGTGCCCAGCCAGCCCCTACTTGTCATTGTCTCTCCTTTCTATCCCTCCCTCCCCTCTGCTCTCCCACCCTCATTTCCCCCTCTCTATTTCTCTATCCTCCCACTCCAGCTCTTTTGGCTCCCCACCACCTACACCCCCAGACACACACCCACCATCCCACCCCCCCGCCCCCACCTCTCTTTTTCTCTCTGCAAGGATCTTCAGGCCACTGTTCCCTCTCCACCACCCTCCCCTTTCCCTCCTCCCACCACCACCACCACCTCCTCCTCCTCCTCCTCCTCCTCTACCCCTCCACAGCCCCTCTTTCTCTCTGAGAGGATGTTCCAGCCGCTGCACACTGACAGCTCGGGGATATTGTGTGTGGAAATGTTCCTGTTGGACCCGCAGGCCCTTACAATCTACCGGACAAAGGCTAGAGCACCTTTGCTTAAGGCTCGGCACCTTTGACCCCCGGCTCACACTTCAGACTTGTCACCGTGGCTAATTTTTCTTCTCCCCTCAGCCCTCCGATACGGATGCGCCGGCTTCTAAAGGTGTTTTTTGAGGGATACAACATTGACAGTAGTAAAAGTTAATGCAATGCAGTACATGTTATGGCCGGTAAACAACACCAAAATAAATAAATAATAGTGGAACAACATCAGTCGAGCTGAAGTCTGTCACCTCTAGGTGCTATGGGGGATTGTTTTTAAAGAGCATGTGGGCAGTGGAGATGTAGCTCCTGCGCTGGCAACATTTCCAGTTGCTTCAATGAATTACAAATCAAGCAGCACCATAAGATCTTTATAGTGTTCCGGACAGGCACGTTAGAAACGCGGCCCTTCAAATGAGAGATTAGAGATGCGTGAAAAATGTTAAGCTTATTACAAAGAAACTCTCAAAAAGTGAAGTAGTCTTTATATTGTTTTAAAGTACTTGCCGTCCCCCGTCTAAAAAAACAAAAAGATATAATTGGTAGTGACAATAAACAGTATTTCAATAAACAGTACAAATTACGTTAAAGCGAAATTGTTATTTATTATCTTTTGACTAGTTAAAATCCTATTTTTTTCCCAATGTCCTTCAGGCGTTTACTATTTCATCACAGGTAAGGAAATAAGAAACTAATTCTAAACTAGCCAGGATCTGCTGCACTAAAAAGAATATTTCCCTTGGTAGAAGATTGTGATTTGAGAAAATTTCTAATATTGTGCTCCTGTCACAATCAATTTCCAATTACCATAAATCATTGCTGCGTAAAGTGGGAGTCATTTGGAGTTCTACCTATATCCCAACTCTAATATAAAGAATGAATTGCGCATTTATATAATGTTGGAGCTTATTTCATTCATCCTGGAGGAAACAACCAAAGGAGACAAAGGAACAAAAAAAAAAAAAAAGAATATTCTGTATCTGTAGTTGCACAAGACTTCAGTAAGACTTTTTCTATCAGCTGCAGACGTAAGAATGAAACAGGTTAACCACAGGATCTAATTGAAAGGAATCTGGCGAAGGGTGTAATGGTATATTGCACAAAAAGGGGAAAAACTCAGAACTCATGCCTCCATCCTGTGAAGCGTGATGGCGCTCATCCTGACTCGATCGGCTGTCACTTTTGACACAGCCTGCCAGAGTTCTCCTTCACCGATCATGGGTAACATGGCGGGTCAGAGGATGAAATAGAAAAGGCCAAGAGCAGTCCAATATTTTCCTCGGCCTTAGAGCTGCAGATACTTAACTCAGAGACGTCAAAGACTCAAGAGAGCATGAAAAAAGCCTAAAATGACTGTCTAAAAAGGGAAAAAAATACAGCATGTCTCTATGAATGTCAAGATCCTGATGGTCTCTGAGCCAAAGGCTGTGATACAATTGTAAGCCACTTGCTCAATGCAGCTCGTTCAACCATTTGAAGATCATTCAGATGCCTATCTAGCTACTGCAGCACTAAAGTCGAGAGCTTTTGGAGTGGTAAGCTGTAAGGAATGCTTCCTATTCTGCTGTGGGGGCGCACTTTCTGTGCTCGGGCGTTTCAAAATAAAAACAACTCGGCCGGATAAACTGCTCTCTAGATATCCAACCACTCTTATTAGCGAATGTCCACCGAAGAGGCTGCAACACTCAATCCAATACATAAAGGTGGTGGTAAAATACTGCTGAGTAGGCAACAAAGCACACAACAATTAGGTCTTCTCCCAACTGGCTAGCCACAGGAGTCAGTGAAGGCATGTATTACCAGAGCCTTAACTCTTACTCCATTATGTAGTGTATCCACACACCCCGACGCGGCAATGTTTATCTACAACAGACTACTGAGCAGTTTCAAATAGTGTTTTTAGCCTCTATTCTCAAGTGCCATAGTAAGAGATTCCAATTACCCGAATGGTAAGGAGCCAGTGAGGGAGGCATAAAGTACATTAGGGATCCCCTGTAACTGCAGGGACCTTTTAGAGCCTCAACTGAAGAGGGCCGAGAGACTGGAGGGACAGTGACCCTGCATGGATAGCCTCTGTCAAAATTTGACCACGTCAAGCACAAAGGCATTATGGGAATCCAGTGTCACCAAGTCCTAATTACTGTCTGTGTTCAGAGCAAATTACTGCCTTGTTCCTCTGATTAGCGAGGAGGCTAATCTTCACCTGTGTACGCCAGCACTGCTGAGGGCCCTTGAGTGTTAGCGCTTCGTCTTCTGTAATTTATTTTTAAATCAGTGCCCGCTCCCAGGAGTTTTGAGTGTTTTGTTGTGAACCGCTTACCATGATCCCCACCACCGCCCCCTCACCCCTAAATCCTTGACTAAATCCTTGTTTGGTGCCGCAGGAAGATAAGCAAGAACAACACTTGGGCATAATTGACTCGTACTCCTCTCCAAGATGTCAGAGCGGAATCATCTCTCTGCATATTGCCTCAGTATGTCACAGACTGTACACTTCTGCATGTTGCAGATATAGAATCCAATCAAGTTCTAAAACAAACCAGCGCAACCCTCGTGCCGGGAAAAACTTCCCCGGTCGACAGCAGGGGGAAAAAAAAAAAAAAAAAATAAAAACTGCAGGAGCTGCTTTTAGCCGCATCTCTACAGCGAAGGGTAACTCTCGCTCGGCTCCCGTCCTCACCCTGGAGGCTCTGCTTTAGAAACCACAACATTTGCAGATTTTCATCCGAGTGAACGTCTGTGTCTCGTCTGTGTGCGGGACGGTTTACAGGTAGTGTGTTACACAGGTGTTGGTTTACACAGGAAATGGCACATGCAGCCTGATTGGGACGGTCCCGAGAGATCGAGGCATAAACGCAGAGCACAGATGGGTCCAAGGGCCAGTGGGAGCAGCACCTTAATGAATACGCAGCTGAGTACTACACTTCACAACATGCAAAACAATATTCTAAGGCCGCAGTAAAAAATAGAACGGAAATGATCTGAATATCATTACACAATGAATTATTCATACCATTTCTAAAGGGACTACGTCAAAAAGTCTCCCCACTGCTTTATTGATGATTTCATTCAATATCTCAGCAGATCACTGTTTGTATGACAACGCATTTTTGTTACAAATGTAAGCAGTTTATTTAGCACACAGCCTTGTCCATAAATCTAGCAAAAAAATAATTTCAATTGATTCAAATTATGTGTGAGACTAAATACGAGAGAGAGAGAGAGAGAGAGAGAGAGAAAAAGGAGAGCCGGAGAAGAGGAGGGAGAAATGATACGGAGAAAAAAAAAAGAAGTTGTTGATACGGTTCCCGGTGTGTGAGCACATCATGTAAACAGGCCCCAAACAGGGAACACATTTACCATAAAGCTATTCAGTGTGAACCAGGACATTGATTCACAACACTACATGAGTGTGAGAAAAACGATAAATGCATCACCTCAGATATTTCACACTAGCGTTGGTAGTGTGTAAAAGCTGTTGTGACAGCTTGGGTATTAGGGCTGGATAGATGGAAAATGTCTGGCTGCTTATGAATGCCAATGTGACTGAGGTGACGGGTTTGACACAAAAACACTCCACCTCAGAACAATTAGGCTGTTCTCAGGCCCCATCCAGTGTTGTCAGTGATAATGGAAAGCTGTGAGGATAACTGGTGATAAATAGACTTTAACACCCTCCTCCTTAAGACCAATGCAGTCCTGCAGTCCTCTCATATGCTTAACTAATCATGAGCATGGCCGGCAAAAAAATTCATACAAAAGACTAATTACTGTTGTACTTCACTTCAGTCTCAAAGGCCTCTTATATAAGGACTTGGGGGTTCTCTTGCCTCTTTTCTCCTCTTGATGAGTATTTTTTTACAAGTAGGCCGCATGCTAGACAAAAGCGTTTAAAAATTGGTGATTGCTTTCATCCGCTTTAATTACATTCAGAAATGGCATTTCTGCCACATAATACACCGCTATTGTTTCAGAATTATCTGGCTTGGGGAGTAAAATCTACAATATTTGACGATGCTCCCGAGCTAAATCGCCTCTTGAAATTGAAATATGCAGCTGAAATACAAAATAACAAGCCAGCCTTTGCTGCTGATATACTGGAAGCTCCTTGGCTTTCTGCAGAATGCTATTATTATGCATATCCAGGTAGAAAGTTAATTAACCCAAAGCTTAAGCTAATTATGGTAGCAGAATGCTATCAACCAAACGCTTTCAGTCAGACAGCTGTCCAGAATTTCATTTGCTAATCATTTGTCTTTTGCCGGAGCATATGGTACATTTCCCCACTATCACAGCAACAACAAACAGATGAAAATCATTAACTAAAAACAATGTGCAATGTGAAAAATCAGACACAGATTTATAAGGCTTTGTGTCAGAGAAAAAAAGGGGGATTTATGGCCTGGGAAATATAATGATAATTTTTGGATTTAGCCACTTAGGATTTTAGGCAGACCACGTGCCTCATGTGTGCTGGGAATTCAGATGCACAAATATATTGTTTATATTTATATGCAAATGAGACGGAGAATGAGAATGTTTATCCGTGTAAAATTAATTACAATTTTCTATAGGAGCATATGCAAGAGAGCTTGTTCTTAACAATTTTTAGCTTCTAGCACATTTTGTGCCTGTTTTTTCCAACACAATATTTTTATGTTGTTAAAAGTAGAAATCCCCCAGCTCAGAATTAAATCAATTATATTCCAAGAAATGCTTCATGCATTATTTTTTTTTCTATTCTTTTCATAAAACACATCATACTGGCTGTTAAAGGGTGATTGATATCAGCATTGCCTTGCGACATTATCAGGCAATAAAGGCTACTCAGGTTCTAATGCAACATGTCATACACAGGCTCCTGTAGTACATTTCTATTGAGGACCTCACAAGCTAAATTGCTTTTTTCCTGCTCCCCCACATCTCAGCCAGCCTGACAGACAAATTGATCAAAGCATTGTAAAATAATATGCTCACAAAATGTCTCGGGGCAGGAGTCCAGCCCTTTTTTCATTTTTCACCCTAATAAAAAAGTACTCCATGATTTCCTCTGTATTATGTGTCTGTGCTCTGTGTGAAGGAGGCAAGAAGCATCATATTTCAGATAATAGTAATCTCCTGTAAACAAAATGCGGATCATTTTTCTGCGAACGCTGAGGCCATGCTAAAAACTAAAAAAGGGGGGAAAAGCTGGTTAACAGGGAGGCTGGTGCGTAGGGCCCCAACAGGGGTTGTTGAGATGTAATGAATTTGTTCATCTGATGGTGCCTTCAGGGCTGTCGTTAGACTGGCAGAGGAGGTTGATTTTAGGAAATGTTCCTAAGATCAGTTAGGAAGCAAAAGGGGCTTGAGACGTTTCTATTAGAACGCGCTGACGGTCATGGTGCGTAAGCAATACTTCAAGGGCGTTTATGTAGCTATAATGGCATTTATCAATAACTATCTATCAATGCCACATATGCTTTCGCTGCTGCACCGGCTGTTCAACACCAACAAATAGTGAATACTTAAAAAAAAAAAGAAGAAAAGAAACATAGATGGCAAACAGAGTTGCATAAGCCTGCAAAGCTGTGACTCGCTCACAAATATACTACTGTAGGTTTTACTTTATGTTATGCATAGATGTTATCTATTTCCCTTATCCAAAATACGCTCTTAGAGATCATTTATCACACTGACTTCCTAAGCCTGTACCACACCACATCCAAAGCTGGAGAGAGCCTTGTTTAGTATGTCATAAATAAATCAATGGAAATGGCTGATTTGAACCATTACCGCTACAGGCAGGCTTTTGTGAGATCTACATGTAAAGCCGGTTGCAAAGATAAGCCTATATTTTGTCACTTTATCTCGCCTCCCTTAATGCCTGTTTACATTGTGTTACTCCATATATCTGAGGTGGCTCTAGTTCCCCTGTCCTATGACAATAACATCGTATTCAACTGGTCGAGATAAAATCTCAACATTTAGTTTAATGATTTCTTGCTCCCACCTTTGAGATCGTACAGACAGCGATGTGATCGAAGCATCACTTATGACCGACATAGCAAATGATATTAAACTGAGAAATGATCTAGTGATGCGAATCATTAAATTCATTTGCATATTCCTACTGAACCTGAACACACAAATTAAACCCCGTTCACAAGGAAAGGGAGAAAGGTGCTTGCGCATGGTTACAGGACATCTTCCATAATCAAAATTCCATATTATTAATTTTCTCACTTCAACTCATTAACAACAAGTGGAATGTTTTTACTGCTTGATGAATTTTAGGAAATAGCAGACAGTCGAGAAGGAAACACATGTTGAGGTATAATATACAAGGTCATTAATGGGTTTCCATAAATTAGAATTCGAACATACATTTTCAAAAGGGATAACTTCCTATCCGGGTGCATTTGAAAATGGTTTAATTTCCCAAACCATTCAAGTTTATCAAATGCGAATCTGCGATACATGGATATTTAATTTCAATCTAATCAAAACTAATCTGAGATGTAGGATGTGGACCTGTAAAATTCAGGAATAAGTACTTATTAAAGCTGAGTTTAATCAGTTTCGATCGCTCCAGTAAGACTGCCGACATTCTAACAATTTTGAGGGATGGGTGGGGAATGAAACGCAATCACATATTACATTTCTGAGCGCCGGTTGACACTCAGAACTACTGCATGCAACTTGGAGGGAACATAAATAAACAGGAGCGAACAGTCCATGCTCCCCCATGGCCTTTGCTGACCCTACAGACATCAGCTTTAATCAACTCCCCTGTGGGTAATAAACAAGTTATTTTTCTGAAATTTCAAATATACTGCAGGAAGAATCACAACCACATGCCATCAGAAATCTAATTTCAAGCCCAACTGTATTCTAGTGCCCCTCATATTTCTAGTGCCTGCTCATATTTGCCCAACTTTCTCTCGGATATTTCTTGTGGGATCTACAAAAATGCCCTGCTTCCAATGAGGAATGGTGGCACTCCATCACAGGAGTGGATTCTGTCCGCTTGTAAATTTCACACCTTTGTTTATCACGTCACCAGCCCGGCTGTTGTACAGTACCTTTCAGCAGGTGCGACATCCATTAGGATCTGGATGGTGTGCACACCATTCTCACATCCACTGACTTGGATCGTCCCCAGGGGGCTCAGCAATGAGATGGTCTTCTGAGTGCACTGGCTCTCCCTCTGCTTCTCCATCTCGCTGCCCTGCTAAGGAAGCACAAATTACACTCTGTTCATTGACATATTCATGTGGCAACTTGCACAATTTCACACACATATTTGCATTGAATGATCTATTGAAAACCTAGCGGGCCACCAACGGATGATGACTTACATATTTGAACACCTAGCCTCGGAACAATGTCATGATGTGACTTGATCCCAACATTACTATCCAATATTTCTTTTGTGCATGGAAAAGAATACGCCTATCTAACCAATAAATCGCCCATTTTTTCCCCTCTTTCTGTTCTATATATCACATAAATGAGAAAAACAATGCAGTCTGTTCCCTTGTCTGGTGGGGGATTCCCAAGATAGCTCGACATTATTTTCAATCCGTCATTTTTGGTTGATGGTCGGGATGTTTTTCTAGCATTAAATTTGTTCCTTAGGGTGCAACTCCGATGGGATTCTGGTTTCCAGCCCTTAACAACAGCAAAAACGTGCAGCTTTTCTGACGACTGAGATGGATACTGGCAATAACCAGACAGCAGTTCCTTTTTTATTTTTACTTTGAGGGAAGGAGAGATGATTGACTATGTTATATGTGAGTTTTTGAGAGATGGGGGTTATAATAAATAAAGGTCACATTGATTGTAAGAGTTTCAACCAAGGAAACCTTTCCTTCCTGAAACCTTGATCTAAAAAGTGTCTAAAGGGTACAAATACAATACATCTCTCTCTATCTTTTTCATTTTTAATAGTGCATGTTATTCACATCCATATATTTCAACTCATATGTTGGTTGTGTGATGTGCTGCAACTAATGATTATTTTCATGATGTATAAAAATTGTTTAATCTATAAGATTTTAATAGAGAGAAATGTTTCCAGAGTCCACGGTGACTATTTTCACATGTGTTGTTTTGTCTGACCAGCAGTCCAAGACCAAAAATATATCTAGTTTACAAATTAATAAATAGTAAAAAAGTAGCAAATCCTCAAATTTGAGAGGCTGTCTCCGGATAATAAATGCAGTTTCAAAATGTACTTTAAACTAGATGCAGTCTTGTAGACTAGTTACTTAATCAAGCAACAAAAAACAAAATAGAGCCCGAATAATTAACCGATTCATCACAATCTGGCAACTATCAATTCATCATTTTGTTTATTTATTCTAGGAAAAATAAAAAACATTTCCTAGTTCCAGCTTCACATATTTGAGGAATTGCTGCTTATTTTGTCTTGTGCAATAGCAGAGTGAGGGGTTTACGGCTGTTAAAACAAAAATAGGCGTTACCTTGAGCTTTAGGAAATTGTGAAGTCATTTTAAACTCTCATTTAATTCTGTAATATTTTATAAAGCAAATATATGATTCAAATATATAGTTTCAGCCCCCAAAACACAAAAACTATAATAAAAAAAACCTGCAATGCTCAATGTAACCTGTATTTTTAATTTAAGTATAAATAGATTACTACATATATATATATTTAGACTAAACAAAGGGTACATGATAAAAAAAAAAGTAGTCATGCATTTACAGTGTTTCATTTAGACTTTGTTGCACCCCTCTGCACACACACACACACACACACACACACACACCACCACATCTGTCATGGTATGCGATCACAAATGCGTCTGCTTCAACTTTCTTGTTTCTACTCTTGCAGCTCTCACTGTATTCATCGGGGGTTTGCCTGAACTGACAATAAAGGCAAGAATTTTCGGAGCCAAACAATGGTACAGTGCACTTTGGATAAGCGCTGAACACACGGGCTGCCATTTAGCAAGCTGGTAATAGACTCATAGATGGAATAATGGACTTTGGCAATAATGGCCTTGCCTAATAGTCTAGGCTGATTAAAAAAAATAACGCCATCATGTTTTTTTGTGCACCGTCTTCGGTGCAGTGCACTGGTCTAAGTGACTACTTGAATGTTAGGGGTGTTTACCCAGCTCTTCACGGTGAGGAACAACAAACAATAAGCAGCTTGTGTTGTTTAAAATCACTGGCAGCCTCCTCGTCCTCGTCCATCATTCCACTCGTTTCTCATCACGCTAGTTCCTGGTCAAACCTACGTGATTAATTGAGTAGAAAGCGTGCTGTGGCTGCGCAAATGCAACACGTGTGCTTATTGTGCGAAATTTGATGAGTGAAGTGTGTTAACACTAGTTAAAACGCATCTTTTTAAATTAAGTGCGCACTTACAAATGCCAAAAATGTATTTTTTTAACAGCGTACATTAACTCTGGTGCTTACAATGAAGCCTTTTTTCCCCTCCGTGCGGTGTCCACTTCTGTTCTGTTTGCAGCACAAACGCAGGAGAGAGTCTCTTCCTGTTTCTACAGACTGCGTGGCCGAGTTGGCCAATCACAAGAGGCCAAAGTCAACCACTGCTCTGTGATTGGCTGTTATAAAGTCTCCGCTCCTCCCCCTGCCAGGGACAGACACAGATGCTTGTCTTATAGGTCTCAAGTAGGGATTTGGGGTCCTTAAGGGGCCTCAGTACACCGAAGAGTAGTAATGTAGTAATTTAGATATTTTGATTTGCTTGATATTTTTACAGCAGGAAAGAAAAAGCCAATGCATATTTTGAAAAATAATGTCAAACACTTTTCTCCTACACTTAAAGCTGAGACATTTATCCAATTATGTATCTCCAGTGACAGTGAGGTATTCAGGGTCCCAAGCATAACGTTTTGGATAAAAAAAAAAACACCTATACGATGCTATCAACCATTAACATTTGGCAACCGACTAATAAAGTCACCGTGTTATTATGAACAACACCTGGGGCAGCATTCTTTTATTAGAGTTGTATGCAGTTTAAAGGAGAGGGAGTTGCCTTATGTTGCCTGGAGCAGTCAAAGATTTAACTGAAACATATATTTCAGTCATTATGACCAAGTGTGTGGCATCAGTCATGTATTGTTTAAAATGTCTGTTGTCCTCTGAAGCTTTTTTTTTATTTTTTTCTGTGGTGCCTTCAGCTCTCTGCATGCCTCCGTTTGGAATGTGTAGGCCGGCGTGGGCCTGTGGCCCACACCCCATCTCAGCGGTGAGGGTGGGAGCGGGGGAGAAAACGCCACCCCTGCAGAGACCATTTTGAAATCTGTGAGGATTTCCGTGCCATCTGGACCCGCTGCCAGTCTGCCCCAGATAGTAAGGGTTGGCAACGGTACCCGACGGTGCAATATGGCTCTCTCTTTAATGAACTACTAACTGTCCCCCGTTTTAATTGATGTGACATTTGAGCCATTTATCTCTGACATTTCAATGAAGGATGATTCTCAGCCTTGCCATTTACTTTTTTGTGCTATTTTCTAAGAGTCATTTGCATTTTTCTGCTCTAAACCTGCTTTTTGTCTCTCATTAGCTAATTAGAGAGCAACATGCACAATTAATAAAAATGAACATAACCTAGTTTGATATAGGCTTGATGAGGGATAATCAGAAAATCACTGTTTTCTTAATGTTCATCAAAAATGGTGTGAAGGGCTACCTGTGGTAAAAGGTGACTTCCATAAAGCCTTGTAACCTTTACCCACATAACAACATGTAGCCTACAGTGTGGGACAACTTATGTTCGCAGCATGGGGAGAATCAAGCTCAATTAATCAGCATATGATTGCAGTAAGCAGCCCCCTCTGCTGGATCTTCTGAGCCATACTGTTTGAAATCATTTTAATGCTGCATTCAGTGGCCAGACAATTATCATATGTGGCAGTCACAGTGGATGTTTCTGCATTTGTTTTATATCATTTAGTGGGGGAAAAAGTTTAAAATGTGCAAATTTAAAATGATTTAAAGACAGCTTTTGCTTTTTGCCATCCTATATTTATTGTATATTAATTTTAATTACTGCTGGCACATGAAAGCTGTTTTGCACATTTCATATTTTGTTTGTACAGTCATGTATATTTATTCTGATGAGCGCAAATAATTTATTTTAAAAAACAGGAAATTCTTAGCCATGGTGATTTGAAATAAACAGCCTGAAGTGCGTGTGAGTGACATAACAACCTGGTATACGAAAGGTTCCAGCCTCGATTGTTTTCCATAATGACACATATTTTTAATCTTTTTAAGATATCCTTTAAAAACACGGCTGCGCTGATGACGACTGTTCCTTTGATTGTGAGCGGCATCATTGCCAAGGTGTGGTGCCCTGTCTGTGTTGGCAGCCGGGCTGATATCTTTTGTTTTAGACTCAAAGAGCTCTTTTTCCTGTTCAGTTTCCCTCACTATTTTTGTTTGTGTGAGGTGTTGATAGACTTATACGTTGCACAGTTTCCTTTTAGTGTACAGCACCAGATGTTTGTGAGAATAACAACCCTAACCTTTTTGTCAAGATGACAGAAATTGTTTATTAGCAGTTTTGTCCATCCGGTAGTGTATGATTGTCATAGCTCAGTCACATACTGCCTGTCTGTGTCTTGCTCTCTTTTCCTGTGTTCGCAATCTAACTCTCATGTTGGCGTGGGAGGAGTTGAAGTCATTTATGATATCAGATATTCTCTAGGAGAGCAGGAAAGTCCTGACAGACTGAACAACCGCCATCCTCTCACACAGCGCTGTGTGTGAGTGTGCATTTTAATCAGGAGAAATGGCTCTGTGGGCCTCACATTGCACATCGAGGAGGTCTGGGTGTTCTCATTGTGAATACCCAGTGTACAGTTGATGTAATGTCTGTTCCTCTAAATCAAACCACGAAGCAGGCAGGAAAAAGGCAACCTGTTATTTTTACTTTGACATTTTGTAATTCCACTCCTCTCAAAAGAATTAGCCTGATCATCACATAAGCAATGCCGTGATCACAAAGACGTGACAAAATTTCTCTGTACCCTCCAGTGTCCACTTATTTAGTGTGCCTGTGTGCCTCTGTCCCTCCATCTCTGATATTATGTTGCTCCTCTATTTTACTGTTGACACAGTGCTATGAATGTCTGAGCACTTTGCAAATGAAGAGGCTTGAACTCCTGACAGGCAGTGTCGCCGGCACCATGACACACTGGCCCGCACATGCTGTGCGGCATAATGATGACATTAGGATCCAGTGATAATATCAGGACGCACTTCAGATAAATGACTGATAAACCAGGGGTTGTGCCTCTCGTATTACACGCTTGACAGAGCAGCTAATCAGTGTCCAAGTGACTGCTATTACATAAATCATGAGCTCGACTTTGATGCATATTCCATCAGTGTTCCCTATTCATCACGTCATCTGGGGGAGACTCTCTGGATGACTGGCTGCCGGGCCAACACACATTTTAAGAGCACATTATGTTTTCATTAGAATTTGATATGATCCATTCCAGTGTTGATTTGATTTTACGTGCTCGGGTCATTTGATAGGAAACGACCAAGGAGAGGGAGTGTATTGTTACACTGTGCAAGCTGTTTGGGGTGTCATTTTACTCTCACCGTCCACATTTACAGTAAAGATGCTTGTTGATAAACAGGATAGTTTCTCCATATTATAATCCGTTTTTATTGAAATTGTCAAAATTATCTTTGTATTTTTATTTAATTACATGAATTCTAGGTTAATTTAGAGAACTGTCTTGAAATAAAGATTCCCCATTAAGAAGCTGAGCAGTGCATCACTGTTTTATTTAGCAATAAAATCAAACCTTCAGAGATTGAGTTGGAAGGGAGATGTGGGGTGTTGAAGTGAGTCACCATGTATGTTTTATTCCTCAGTATTGGGGTCAGAGGATGTGAAGGTGGGGGTGTTAATTTAATCCCCATTCTTACCCAGAGCATGGCCACACTCTCTAAGGAGCTTTATCTCTGACAACTGTGTCAAATTAGAGAGGCCACGAGCCCCTCATAAAGAATATGTCTGTCAGAGTACATTGTTCCTGGTCTCTGAAATATACGGCCGAGAGAGACAAAAATAGAAGATAACACCGTAGTCCCACAGTTGGACTTGAACATGATGAAATAATTTTCAAGCCATGTGATCCTGTCAGTGAGACAAACCCGCTAATAAAACTGACGTCCACATATCATTCTCTAACTCTGTGGCTTTGCTATTCATACATTTCAATAAGTATTCTGGAATTCACAAAGCTGACCTGCTCCGGCATTATTCCGGATATGTGCGCCTTGGAATTATTTGTTATCTTGTATGCTAATAAAATGCATGAACACACTTATTTGGAAAACTTTATTGGACATTAATTCATTGTAATTCAACCTGACTGCGTGTAATTGATGGGAGTGTTACATTCCATTAGGCATGGTACATAACTCTAGGTCAGTCCAGTCTGATAAGTGCCCATCATTTATCTCCCTGGTATCATCGCTGTCCCACAGTCAAACATGTAAAACAACTCTTAATGTTCTCCCCAGTCCCCTATGGGTGTTTCTCCCTGTTATCATCATTGCCTCTATTCTAGGGGGACTTCCTCTGGAGACAACATTTTCATAGACCTTTGACCTAAACCATATTTTCCATTTGAATGGTCTGACTAGTGAATATTTACAAGCATGTTTAATGTATAATGGATCTCATCTGTGAGTATCAGAAGTCATTTTCTGCTCAGTCAGGTTCTAGTGTTGGCCTTGGCCTCTTGCTTGAGGTAATATTGACCCCTCTTAAAAACAAAATGACCTGCGCCTCATTTAGGCCAAGTAGTATGCATACATATTGTACAAGTCCTGAGGGCATACATGTTTATAACAAGGAAAGCTAGCGGTCTCGAATGTAAACATCTTAGCACTGTAATATTATTGTATCAGTAAAGTCCCAGAAGGTGGTAGATTTAATAATGTGGGTGGATTATATAAGAGAGAGAAATAAAGCAGTAATTTGAAATTGTTTGGGGACCTTTTGTGTCAATGGTTATGGAGGCTAAGGGACAATTTCATTCCCTCAGGCCACTGTTAAAAAGGCAATGACTTTTCTTGTACATGCACAGCATTTTGGAATCTACATGCGTTACTAACACCACAGGCTTTTATCATGTGATTAGTAATACATAATACATTTGATTCTATTATCATGCATGGGGAAAAAAAAAAAATGAATGAAGATGGTGAAAGGAAGAACATGTTGATGATGAATAACGTCTGCAGCAAAGTGCTTGAATATACATTTAATAGTGAAACAGATCTCGGGTTTGCTTCTCGGGTGCTTATACAACCACGGGGTTTTTAATCTCTTTCTTGCCGATGAAAGTCCCAGTAATTGCTATATTTCCCTTTTTGTTTCAAGGACCTTTGATGATCCCTTGGCTTGCATCAGAGGGCAAAGTCATTAGTGGAGAAATGAGCTCAAGTGAAGAGAAAGAGATTGCGGGGCTCCCAGCATGATTGGAAACTTTGCCTCACATTGCATCCTAATTTGAATTCAATTTTCAATGTATATGTGATAGATAAGGACAATTACAAAATATGTACTCAGAATAATTGGTGACTCTAACCCCCCCCCCCCCCCCTATTTAGCATTTATAATGCAATACATAAACATGTAATAAATGGTTTATAACATACAATGTATTTGAAAGCAGATATATGGAAATATTTTGTTTATCAATACACTATATTTGTCAACAATTATAGTTCTATCCATGAAGACATATTTTACATTATTACAAATGTGTTTTACAATATTAATTTTCTGCTTATACAACAGCAGCCACTTATGGATGCCCACACACACACATATATATATATGTATATATATATTTTTTACAACTGCTTACATCTACATTATAGTGTGTAATAAACAATTCATAAATGTATACATACAGCTTACACAAGCAGTAT
The DNA here is from genome assembly GCF_027596085.1 of Anoplopoma fimbria. Lineage (NCBI taxonomy): Eukaryota > Metazoa > Chordata > Actinopteri > Perciformes > Anoplopomatidae > Anoplopoma > Anoplopoma fimbria. The sequence goes on along the minus strand of NC_072454.1, from coordinate 10,682,146 downwards.
ACAACTATACAACATTATTGTATAATCAGATAATGAATGACACTATAGTTAAACACTTGTAATAATATAAACTATGTGTTCATTGAAGAAATTATTAATAAACACTTAAAGATTTCCCTACATCAGCTTTTGTTCTTCTTACATTTTTTATTTAAATGTACACTGTTAATTATTTATGTTACATTTTAGATTTGCCATATTGTTACAGACAAAAATTGCCATCCATATGACATGCTATATATATATAGAGGAGTCAGATTTCTCACAGTAGCTAAACCGGCAATATGCTCTGTGTTAAAATTCTGCAATCATCATCAAGTTGTTGAGGGAGGGAGTAAGGGTGCAGGGACATGAGAAATATGAAATGCTGTCAATCAAACTGCGGTATACAACACACTGTTGCGGTTGGGTGACAGTGGTTCTTTCATGTAAATCACAGACATTAGAAATAAAAGACAGGCCTGTTGACTTGTTTCATGCTGGGAATCGGTGGCCCAGCATGTGTTGCTCTGTCTGTGCTTCACTCTCCTGTGGAACCGCTGTCCCCTGGGTCCTAGCACTGCTCCCTGGGGTGCACAGCATATAATTACCCACAATCCACCCTGAAACAGCTCTCATTTACAGTAATCAACAGTCTGCACTTCAAAGGATTCATGTGGCATCAGAAACCGAGTGCCAGTGTGTGTTATAACAAATTGTTATTATTGCCTCAAAGTCACCTTTATATACTGAAGCTGATGACTGTGGTAACTAAGGCGACTAGGAGATTCCTGCATTTTATAATTATAATTATAATTGTTTTGGTCTATTAGGGCTGATTAGGGCAACGTTGATATCTTATATGTTGTTATCCACTTCAAAAGCAGCCTTAGTTCAATATAAGGTCTGAACAACAGCAGCAAAAGCATCAGATATCTAATATTATACAGGAGGGTGTGAGGAGAAACGGGGGGTTTAGCTTCATCAAGGGCTAGAATTTACATGACTAACGAATTCACTCTGCAAGTAAGAAATGCAAGATCATTTGATCATTTGGCAGACATGATGGTGGTCTGTGTGATAATGGTCATTATCATAAACCGGAGCCATCATTAGGCTTGATTTCAGATAATGGTCAGTGTGGAAACCATTTTATACAAAGAAAAGCCGCTCCCCATTAAAGACATATTAAGTGAATTAACTCACATCATGAGTAGGGAACCACTGTGTGGTATTGCCTGGAACGTAATGTGCTTATAATGTGAAGTGATTTCTCCTGAGTGGAGACAAGTCAGCCAGTTTACATTTATAATAATTTGCTTTAACCCTGCAGCATTCAGCGCTTCAGACAAAACAGACAAAAATATTTTAATTTTTTGTATCCATATAAATCTATCAGAAATATAAATATAATATAATTTACAACATATATGTTTCTGAACTTCTTATATTTTTTGTGATAAACACTGTATGCTTTCTATGATTTGTGAAACATGAAAATTGTGCATGAATTTACAATGTTTTTGTTCATGTAATTTTCAAATGATATTGTATTTTCTGGAGTAATTAAGTTGTCCATATGATATTTTTTTACCTTACATGAATGTCATATACAGTCCAAAAATATATATGTGGTTCTAAACCAACAATAAACAAATTGTATAAATTATCAATAGTAAATATTTATGTTTATTAAATTGGCCATAGTTATGCTAAACAAAATAGGTAAACATTGCATGACCATGAATTAAGTTTGTAAATTGCACATTTTACAGTATATGATTCCTCAAGACTCTGTTTTTAATATGGGCCTATTCGTGCATGTGCAAATATACATACCTCAGTAATTTAGTAATACAAAGATGCTTCTCCCATTTACCTCTTGGCAAAATGGCTGCATTGCATCCAGGGAGACCACCTTCAGACATGACATCCTCGGCTCTCCAGTGGGAAGAGCAGCGTCCTCCACAGAAGCTGCCTCTGACCCGCTGGCACTGCTGGGCCTCATCATTGCCGGTCCATTAGGAATGCTGGAGCAGGTCTCCAAACGGGCACGGCTGCACCACATTACTCCTACCCCTCACTGCTGGCAGGTCCCCTAGGGGCCAGGTCATGTCATGGCATGGGTGCCCTGTGAGTGAGCTTGTACCAGGTCTGCCCTTGACATGCCCCCCCACACTCCCCCCTACTCCTCCTCCTCCTTCTCCTCCATGGAGAAGGCAGAGCAGACCGTCCGGATGGGGCACTGGGGGTGCCAGCTGGTGCCAGCTGCGAGGGGAGATATCCAAGGTGGCGGACACCTGTCCTAACTCGCGCCCCCCAGCTCCCACAATGCATCTGGTGCGGCCCCGCAGACCCATCGTGGGGAAATGAGGCGCTAACCTTGAGGAGAAATGCTCTCAGCGTCGCATTAAGAGAGGCCCTAATTGCTGAGCGCTAGCACTGCCAAATGACATTAGGATGTGCTGTCGTTTACTTTAACATAATGGCTCAGCGTGTTTTTTGGCTAAACTTCCTTTGCTTCTCTGAGGTGTTTCACCACAGTGGCCATTTTGGCCCTGTCATGACCAATCAGTGCAGGACTAGAGGATGATCCCGATTCTTGAGGACAATAAGTCTAAAGACATTTGAGAGTTGGGTGTTCAAATGAAAAATTTAGCTACTTGGTGGGGAAAAAAAACACATGACTACTCCATACTATGAACTCACTATACCATGTAAATGGTTGCCATTTGTGAAATAGCAAGTGCATTAACTGTACAAGCCCTGTGAGTGATTGTATTATTTATTCCCTTTTTTTATCAAACCACATGCTTGTATGGCTTTGTCGTTTCAAAGAAATACTAACACAGTCCACTCAGTGTGATTAAATTACACAAGCATGCTCATTACATTATGCATACTGTAATAAGAATAGCCCTGACCGGTCTGTAGCAGTATAGCAAGCTCCGCAGAGAATGATCACATGTTTCACTGCTGTGCTAGATTTTTGGGTCACCCATTAGCAGAACAAAAATCACCTTTGATTTAATGAAAGGTCCTCATTTGCTTACCGGCTAACCTCACTTACGGGCACATGGTTAAATTAAGCACCCAAACCACCACCACTACCACCCCTCCCCCATCTTTGCCTCCATTCGAAGGAGAAAACGTCCCTTCTCCTGCAGAATAATGCTGTGATGATTCTATGATCTGGTGTTTCAAGTCTGCAGGAGTGTCAGGAATCCACTGCAAGGTGCTTCTAATTGCAGATACACCTCAGCACTTGAAAGTAATGAATGTGAGCATGGTGAAACCTCCAAGGATCAAACGCTAGTAATACATCATCAGTTCTGAAAAGGGTAATTCGTTTCCCTTCGCCAAGCAAAATATTAGAAGTTCAGATAGGGGTTTTTATTATTAATTTATTCTTCCCCCAATACATGATTTTGTAATTGAAGTGCTATGAATAAAGTAACCCATATATCTTAGCGAGCCACTATGCATCCGTTGACTAGACGTGGGATTTGAGTGTGTAAATATTGTCTGTAGTGAGTCGCAACAAGGATGATTCTTCCTCAAACACACTTTGGCGATATGTTTGATTGGATTTTGAGCCATGTATTTCCCAAGATCATAACAAATCATACTTTATTGTGTCTCATCTTAAATCTATAGCGTTATTTACTGTACTTCTAGCCAGCTTAACTCCATGATTTTGTTTGAAGTTTTGTTCAGATGAAGGCTCCTACTGCTGGCAAGTCTTTTTTAAGTGTTAAGGACTTAAATTGAACAGTTTTTTTTTCAATTCAAGAAGGTATCTGTAGCATTTTCCATCACCATACACTCTGCAATGTGCAAGCATAGGCCTACAATGCAAATGTTATTTCTAAACTTTGCTTCACCTGATCCCTCCGAAGAGCATCACCTCCAGTCGCCATGGGGTAATCATGCCACAGGGACCCAGTCAAAACAAGTCCGCCAGTTCACTAGAAGATGGCCTCTTGCTGCTGGTTGACCCTTGTGGCCACCAAGCTGTTGACCCCAGGAACGTAGGGGTAAGAAGTTCAAAGCCCAGCTGTCCGTGCGTGATCTCTTCGTCTAGGCCACAGTCGTGCTCCGTGGGGCCACTTCCCCTGCTGCCTGAAACCGGTCTTCACTCAAACAAAATCAGGATATGCTATGCTCCTTCAATGGTGCTCTAAACTGCCGAAACTCACTTGAGCGCAGAGTGTTTGTGTGTTCGCGGGATGTAATTTACGGCTCTGTGTTGAATGCGAGCTACCAACCTTGCGCAGGGACCGGTGTTGCGGCTGCTCATGGCATCTGCTCACGCGGCCACTGAGGAACGAGCATAACAATGTGCCATTCACGGGCCAGATGATGTCCAACTGCGAAGAAGAGCTTGGACAGGAAGGGTAGGAGAAGGGCAAAAGAGACAGGAGAGGATGATGGACTTTACATGAAAACTAAAAGAAATACTAAAATCACAAAAAAAGAAGCCTGACATATATATATATATATATATATATATATATAATATATATATATATATATATATATATATATATATATATATATGAGGAATCCCAGTTACATGAGCACAATTCATTTCATGGCATATTTATCGCATACTTACTGCTGAACAGCCTCGCACTAGATTACCTACATAATCAAATCCTTGTTATTTCAATGGAGAGACAAATCAGAGTTGTGGTCTGCAGTTAAAGTCAGGTCTCAGCGACCTGTCATCTGCGGTGCACAGTTAGGAGGTGGCTAACCCCGAGGGGGAGGAGAGAAAGTGCTGGGGGGTCTGAGGTGTAAAAACCCAGGAATTTCAGCGGCTGATAAATGAGGCTCTTCCTAACTGCATATGGTATGTGTTTTAAACTGACTCCCCCTCGGCCCTCCTCGTAGCCAGCCATCCTTCATGAGGAGTTCAGGGGCCCTCCGCTGTACATTGGGGCCCTGTTTTGTTGCCAAGACAGGCCCCCTGCATAGGCTGCATATGGGACTGTATTACGTCTAGCTTGGCCGGCTTTCATGGATTGTTATGGTGGTGTTATGAAGGCTTCACATTGGGTCATAGTTAATTTACACTGACTTTGTAAGCTATTAGTTCTACAAAGAAAACGGTTTGGCACTCAGGATATACACCTGCTACCTGAGAATAACAGAAGTAAAATTACAATATTTTCTAAAAGGAAAACAGCCAAAAGGCGAAGAAATGAAATGACATCTGTCTGACAGTTTCTTAATGTGATCTTGAAGCACGAAGAAAACAGCTTTAACACCATCTTCCTTTAAATAGAGTTATATCCAAGTATGTAACCACTCTCTATACAAAGGGCAGTGTGTGAACATGACACTATGATGTTTCACAACATCACCAGCAGCACTTGTAAATTGTAACTAGTGACAATATCGTGACCTTTGTGGTGCAATGAGCACTTAGTATAGGTGATTTCTGCACATTATAGCCATCTATTGGCCACAGTGGTTGCTCACTGTCCTGCTCAGTATTCTTTTAACCAGCCAGCCGGACACATATACCCCCAGGTTATTCCACTGAACCTTTACCTCCTCTCTTATAATAGCACCCCACTCTCTCAGTCTTTCCAATGTATTCTACTCATTGTTTACTGTACATGCGGGTCCAGAGTAATAATAAATAAGGAGCGTGTGTGCCGTGCCAACATGATTGATTACGACAGGGAGGCAAGGTCAGGATGGAGGAACAGGCTAGGGCTGTCCGACTCATTGAGTTAACACTGTATCCGTATTGTATGAATGTCACCAGCGATCCTGTGATTTATTACTACAGCCACTGCTCAATTCTCCTTTTCTACCTCCCCCCTTCTTAAGGTACCTGACCGAGATACAGGATATGAACAGAAGTGTAGACAAAATTCAGCACGTCAGTGAGCAGGTTACATCTGTTTTAGAATATTTTTGCTTATTTTCTATTTAAATAATATGTTTGAATAACCAAATAATTTATGGAAAATGAAGAAGGAAAAGCAACAACTTTGCATTTTTCAAACTTATGTTAATTTATATTTTTCACACATTTATTTCAGGATTTATATTTTGGTAATTCAAACAGGGCATTCAGTCAGTAAACTTAATATGCCACCAATATGAAGCCATGTTGTAAACAGGACACACACTCTCACACAAACACATGCATTATACCTGCACACTGTGCCTCTGCACAACAACAACAACAAGAAAAAAAAATCTGAAAGGACTGACTGAATTGTTTATTTGCTTGAATAACCAAAAAAAAGTCATTGTCACTTTCAACAATATATACTGAACTACTCTTTCCTTTCAGAGGATCTAACCTTTCGTCTTGGACTGAATACACAATGCCCCTCTGGACCTCTGGACTGCTCACTCTTTAGTGCATGTCAAGAAGACACCAGTCTGGACTATTTCCTCTGGGAGGTGGGTAAGCAAGCGCCACGCTCTGTCAGTTAGCGTAAAATGTTTCAGACTGAAGATGGATGGAGACGACGTGTCACTATGGCTCAACCGGGCTTTCACTGCTGCCATGGCCATGTCCTGGTCACATCAACCCAAGCGACCGAATCGCTAGGACCTGTCCTTCCTTTTGAGTTAGCATATACACTACATGACAGAGCTTGTGGCCTTCACTCACTCGGGGCAGCAAAGAAAAAAATAAGGACAGGTCGTCTGGATGAAACAGAATACTTTCATTGATTTGTTTTGTTTCAGCATAAAAGAATACTGTAGCATGTCAACAATAACTTATTTAAATTGCAAAAGTTCAGGTCAGAGAGGTGCAGTCAGCAATGATGTCACTTATATTTTTGCATAGCTTGATTTACAATCACAGAACATTACAATTAAAACAAACGAGCAGAACTAGAAAAACTTGAAGGGGTCTGACGAGGGAGGACCTTGACATGGAAAGTCTTGGAGTGCTGACCTCTGCGTTTGACCTTTCCAAATATGTTTCCACAGGCAATTCCATAACTCTCCAGCCAACATTTAAATGCTTCCTGTTTGACAGGAAGTTCCACATCACTCTGTGGGACCAGGGCTAGTGCTCAACTGTGCGAAACGGCAGCGCGCAGAACCCAGAGTTAATTTATATCATGTCTCATCACCTTTTTGTGGAAGACTGCACCCACACATGTACACAATCAGGCTGAGACAAACATTTGAGCGCTGGGCTTTTTTGGTCATGCATGCTTGTGTGCACAAACATACGCACACACATACACACTCAGTCTCTCTGGACTGGTAATGTACCCTCCATTTGAGTCAAAGGTACAGTATGTAGTGGCCATACATACTTCCTGAAGTAAAAGTCTCTGTATGACAAGATATTTTTCTCACACTTTTACTCTCTCTCCGTCCATCTCTCTCTCTCTCTCTCTTGCTCTCTGTGTCTCTTTCTCACTCACTCACTATTTCACAGTGTTGTTATTGGAATGTGTGTGTGTGCTGGTGCGGACTGTGAAACTGATGAATGACCAGCCATGGCAGATTCATAGTCCGGATCCTGGTGCAGCTGGAGAGGAAACTAATGGCAAGCTGGGACTATGGAGGTCTCAGAGCTAATACCTGTCTCTTCCATCAGGAGACCTGGGGGCATTTTTTTACACCCAGCCAAATAAGAGTCACCCCCCCACCACCACCACCACCACCACCAGCACTCCTTCTTTTAACACCTTCCAACTCCTCGCCGCCACCCCCTCAACATAAACCCCCTCTCTCATGCACATACATACACATGTATGCAGGCTGCACGCTTGCACGCACATGCAAGCAGTCGAGCACACAAGCATGCAGCCACGCACAGATGGACGCACACCCCTGCCGAGCCCCCAAACTGTCCGAACTGTGGGGTGCTGGGGGAAGAGTTTAATAGTGAATGGGTGGCCTTACAGGTACTGGGCATCAGCTGTCTGAGAGTAAATGTGCGGCAAAAAGACAAGGATGGGCACTTTACTGGACATTGGCTTTTGCTCCCTGATGATCAGCCACACTATGAAACGCTGTCTCTTTCTTTGTGCGGGAGGTTCAGTCGTGCAGCTTGACGTTGCACCCCTGCAAATGTTGTGCTTGTACCCATTTCCCCCAGCAACCAGGTTTAATATTGAACCCCGTGTCATAATACATATATTAATGTTTGCAGTCGTTTCCCTTCCCAATGTTGTCCTCATTAGTGTTCTATACTATGTTCATCCTGAGAGCAGGCTGTGAAATAGAATCAGAGTGCGAGTGGAAGTCATTAGTCAGTTTTGAGTGTGCATATGTTCAATTGACCTGCAGTATGTAAATTCTTGCAATGCTGGCCTTGCATATGGGCCGAGTGCCTCACTGGAGGCCCGTCCAGCATGGTGCCTCATTACAGAGCGGCTTTCCAGAGTCCTCTCTGTTAATTAGAGAGCCTTTGTCCGTCACGTGACTCCGCTGGTCTGACACTCTGAGGTCACAGTAAGGACTTATGGATCTTCCTCCTGCTAAGTCCGTTTGTCTATCTGTCTACTTGCATTGCTCTGCGAGTGTGTTTCGCTTTCACATTTTTCATTTTTTTTTTGGGAGTGTATGTTGGACAGTTCTTCGATTCAATGTTGAACTCATCCGTCAACTTTCATGGTCAAAGGAGTGAAATAATTCTGCAACTTCCAAAGTCAATGTTTTGGTTAATTTAGTCTGTATTTCTTGAATCCACTGTGAAAAAGAGCCAGACCATTTTTATTTCCTTGTTATAACCGTATCTGTGAAAATGTCATAATTCTTCTGTTTTCTACCTTTTCACCTGCTTGTCAGACTTGCAAGGCACTCACTGAAAATTATCTCCAGGGCAACAACAAAGCACTGTCAAGATACCCAGCATCCTGCGGCTTAATTGTTATTAATTTACTGCAATTAAAATGTGTCTCTCTGTCTGTTTTTTTTCATGCCTTGACAAGCATGGATATTGTTTACACGCAAAGAGAAACTGTTGAAGAACATTTGCAAGCAATGTCACTGTCTATGCATAGCTCTAAGCAATTCCGGCGCACATCGCGATAAAGCCCATATTTGAATAGGAGCGGATATCAAACACATTCATTAGGTTACATGCTTCACTTGATTAATTATATCTGAAGAAAATTGCGGGCACTTCGGATCTTAGTCTGGTAGTATCACCATGTGCCACGGATCCCTAATTTCCAAAAGAAAAGGGAGGGGGGGCTGAAGGGGATTTTTTTTTTCTCCCAGTCTATCCCGGACAGCCTGCCTCCCTCCCTAAGGAAATGAACGTATTCAAATGTATCTCCATCAATGAGCACAGTAATTATGAATTCAGCACTAATTAGTAGATACACTACTTTCCTTGCATATTTGATTTCCACTGTGAGATGTTAATAAGGGAAGTGCCCATTTTTGTCCTATCTCATAAAAATTCCAGAGTGTTGGAGAGGGGGGAGGGAGGGGGAGGGTAGGAGGGGGTAAGGAGGGTGAGGAGGGGGCGGGAGGGCGGGAGGGAGTGGGGGGGGAGGTGGAAGGGGGGCAGATGGCGAGAGGGAAACAGGGGATGCATTAAGTATGCATGGAAGTCGAAAAAAATAAGTTTACAGATAATTGGCGTGGTTACTGAGAGGCTAAAACAACACTGCTTACCTTAGTTAACATTCTGCTGGCTAAACATGCCTTTTAAAAGACATACATGCATTGTACTACTCTTCTCCATGGTTTACAGGACAAATAAAGGCTTTCCACCAGGAAAAAAAAAGGACCCCAAATACAATAATAGTGTGTTGAATTACTAATGTCACACCCTTTTCAGGGAGTACATATTTGCATATGAATAAAAGACAACCGATATATTTTTTTTTTCTTCAAATTTTATATCTTTGTTCAAATGTCATGAAAAAGTAAAACCCGAAACAGTTTTGCTCTCTTACAACGCCAAGGGGTAATTACAATATTTTCCCTAAGAGAGAGAAATAAGAGAAACCCTCCCCTACTCTGATAATGTTGCTGAAACATATTTACAGCGCACCACTGCTTGTGATTTATTAATATTAGAAGACAGCTTTTGTTGCGATGTTTTCATAGCCAGTGATTAGCACAGCCAGCTACACTGAATAAATTCATAAGTGGATTAAATTATCAAAGTGGAATAAATCTAATAATACAAATGTTCATTGGAAGTGAAGGACTTCATATTTCCAGCGCTGTCAGATTAGGGAGCAGATGGTCACCCTTATGCCAGTGTTACTGTGTGAACGCTCATGTCAGAGGCCATACCTTTACCAATAACATGAACATATTTCTGGACAACACACAATTGCATTGGATACAGTGGATTTATCTAATTAATCCAATCATCTCTTTTGAATGGGGATTTCTGTGCCCATTGGTCTCCTCCTTTTTGACTGAGATTGGCGTCTTTGTGCCAGGCTGCCAGGCTGCCAGCCTAAGAGGCTGGTCCCCCTCTCAAGGAGACTGTTATGACCATGTGGTGTTCGTGCCAACCTCTGGCTGCGGCGGGGAGATAGGGAGAAAAAAACCCACACACACACACACACACACACTCACACAGAGGCAGAACACATTTAACACACACATAACAAAACAACAATATACACATAAACTCTAAAATGCACTTGTAACTTTGATGTATACACAGATACAAATACTATTTCAGACACACACACACACACACACACACACACACACACACACACACACACACACACACACACACACACACACACACACACACACACACACACACACACACACACACACACACACACACACACACACACACTTACGGACTCATGGGCAGACAGGCCTGCCACTCTAAAATCTACTTAATCTGTGATCAGATAAACTACAATAAAGGCAAGCCTGGCAATAGAGGGCATGGGCTATTATGAATGATCTGTACGTTGTTCATCCACACACACATACATAAACACACACACGGTAACAAACATGAGGACAGCCATGCAAACACATACACACATACACACAAAGGCAGCCCCCTCACACTCTTATTTGACTTTGTGTGTGCTTCGCTGGGTTTATTATGACAGGCTGAGCGGCGGGGAGGGAATTAAACTGTTAAGCAGACATCAGAGGCAGTCTAATGTTTAATGCAGGAGCCGGGGCATGTGCTGACTGATAATGAATACAAACAGGCCAACGTCTTATTTGTTGTGCTTTTCATTGGGAACGACTGGGGTGCTTGACATCCACAGCTAATGTACTGTACGGGGCTATTGTTCTAACCCCCCTCTCATCCTGCCTCCATATCTCTCTCTGTCTCACTCTCCTTTTTTTTCATTTCACTTGTCTTCCTTTATTGCGCTGATTCTTCAAAGCTGTGCTGTCACTGCCATCACACAACAAGCCCGTCTTGGGCTGGATGTGACAGGATAATGTTGTAATTCTCGTGGAATCACTATCTCCATCATGATAATGTGTTGATGGGATGTGGTAATAGTTGTTAAAAGGTCACCCAGTGTGCTGTAATTGGCTCTTTCATACTTCACTACGTTTACTACGACAGAAGGCATGACCTCGCTGGCAGAGACGGTAAATATGCCATCTTGAGAGTGTAATTATACAAGCCAAGCCTTCTTGGATCTCTTTCTCCCGCCTCCTTTGCCCTCTCTTGCCACTCGTTTCCTTACAGTCTCACTTTAGATGTCCAAATGTAACTGTAAGTTGGCATGATGAACGGAGCAAAGCTGCCGTACAATACCATGATTGGCAACTGTACAGTATTGTTAGGAATGGGCAATTGTTAAATGAAGATCTAATTTGAAGAGTTATCAATTTAAAAATATATATTCAGATTCATCATCTTGCTGAAAGGCTTTGTTCAATTTACATACATGTAAAACAAAGGATACATTAACATGTTGCCATTATTAATATCTCTATATTTAAAAAAAAATGTGTGTATATATATAAATATATACTTAAGAATGTACAAACAGTTTAATCACGTGAAGATGCCATCATGACAGCCCAGGGAATAAATAATAAATAACAATCCTACACATTTATTTTTCTAAGACAGCAGCTTCAGCTCTGCTCTTAATTAGTTCAAACACACAATTAGGTGGGGAAATATGATTTATGCTTTTTGGGCATTAGGTGTTGAATTAAATCAATACTGTAATTAAAACAATGATACAATGAGGGGGCTATACATAAAAAGGTATAATTGCTTTAATAAAACAGAGATAGTAAACTAATGCGAGAAGTGGAATCTTCTAAATTAGAGGTCTATTTTGAAGCTTTTTTGAGGCTGAGTATTTCTATTTTAACACTTCATAATTATATACATTTTTATATGTATGTTCATATTTGGTATTAATTCTTTGTTTAAATAGGAATCATACTATTTTAAACCTTGTATAAAATGTTCTTTGCTCCTCAGCCATTTTAAATGAACCTTTCACCATTATTTTTAAGGGGTGGACTTTCCCATTTCCTAAATTCAGCCTTTTCCTATGAACATTTATTTTCTCCCATGACCAATGTGTGTCCGAGGTAACAAACATTAAGTAACGTCTATCTATCTATCTATCTATCTATCTATCTATCTATCTATCTATCTATCTATCTATCTATCTATCTATCTATCTATCTATCTATCTATCTATCTATCTATCTATCTATCTATCTATCTATCTATCTAAAATACTGTACATTTATGTAAAAATACACACATAAAAATGCTATCTTATCAAAGAAGAATTGTGGTTATGGTTTAATTTGTAATAAATTCTGCTACAATTTAATACTCTATTATTACGTTTAAATAATTTCCTATTTTTTTGCTTATTGTCTCTTTACCCATTTTACTTTTACCTGACAGCTCTACATTTTAATCCTACTCCTAAATAATATCCTGCTTTTTATCAAATGAGTGTTTTTGTTAAATGTGTGCACCAGAATGTGAAAAAAGAACGATTTGGCAGTGGTAGAATGTGTTACACATATAGTAATTCATGCATTAAAGTGCATGTGCAGCCTGTGATAGGGGATACAGATCCATAGCACCTCCCTGTGGTGTTGACCATCTCATTGTGTGTAGTGTGAATTGGTTCCTCTCTCAATATCTTATCTCACATCTCTTCGATTTATAATCCCTTTTATCTATCTAGTGAGAATTTTCTTTCCATTTTCAGATTACCCTGTTAAATTACGACATCATGAAACATTAAAAAAGAGACCCTCTTTTAGAAAACTTATCATCCCCTCTGACAAAATGCTTCATTCAGTTTAGGCGGCTCTTGAAAACTGCTGCCATCATTGTAACATTGTTATGGTAACTGCTTGAGTGAAGTCACCAAATCTTATTGTAAGATCTCCTACAATATCATAATAACACTTGGAAGCGGGGGCAGCAGAGTTTGACAATAATATATCTGTGGAAATCTTTCCCCCTCTCTCCAGATCCTCAGCGAGAGGCACATCAGAGGAGACATTCGCGCTTTATGAAGTGCATTCATTTGGCCATTTGCCATGTTTCCTCACCAGAGGACTGCTATGATGAATGAGAGAAGAGAAGAAGCAGATTTTCTCTCCCACCTCTCGGCTCTCCCCTGTGATTACTAATACAGAGCCCTGCAACCTCCCACACCATATGAAAACTGTAGGCTTGCTCTCATATCCTGGGTAATCCTCAATTTCCCAGAATCATTAAACTGAGACTAGCATCTCTGATGGCTGGAGATACTTGACATATTATGATTATTACCATATGAATACCTTGTTGTTACCTAGGTAGTGGCGAGGTTGCCTTAAAATCGATTCGGAAGAGTGGCATTAATAGCCTTTCTGGGTTGTTGCATTTGAGTATATAAGAATAAAAGCCAATTTTTTCTTTGTGTAACATAAATCACTGCCGTCCTCAGTTGTTGCCATGATGGACAAAACAAATATCTGGGAAGAGTTTGATGAAAAAAAACCCCCAAAAAGTTATATCTTCAGAGGCAAACTTTTTTTTCATTTTACCGTTGTTCAATTTGCCAAATGTCACGGTTCGTTTCACAGGCTCGTCCATGAAACCAGCAGGAATTTAAGCCCATGTCTCTGACCATAACTATCCGGAGGTGGATACTCCCTAACAAGCAGAGCCACTACGGCCCTGTGGTATGGAACCGCTAAAACTTTCAAATGCATCATTTACTGTACATTTAATCTCACATTTCTGATTATAAATGCTACCCTCAGGTGAAAGGGATGAAGTTTATGAAGTCGAAATGCTGAATGCAGGGAATTTAAGTCGGCTGCTTCTGTTTTGCGGGGGGATACTCTGCTGTGGAGGGCGGACCAGGGAAATTTATGTGGGAGAAAAATGTATGTTCAGCGGATCGGCTCCAAACCAAACATATTATCTTTTTGCTATGCCCTCCTCTTCATAGCCTCAATCAGTTGTTCACAGCGTGTAATTCGCTGACATGTTCACCATGCAGAGACTTAGGAGAACATGCTCTCTCTCTCTACCTCTGAGGGGAAGGATACAGCGCTGATACTGTAGCTAACCTGGCACCTCTTCAAAGATTCAACACAGTTTACTCATGGAAGAGGAGTTCTTCTTTAAAGGTAACACAAAAAAAAAAATGCTAGAATCAAAACTGAATTGTGTTTTTGTGTTTCTGTTGTGTGTTTCACACGATGTACAGAGTGGAAGGCTGTTAGGACTTTAGGCACAGTCCTGTGCTAGTTAATGACTCAAAATGTCCAGAAGCATTCAAAAAGTGGAAGTGAGCGAGAAAAACAGTGTCGCCCCTGAGGGTTAGATTAGCAGAACTCTGCTCTGTCTTCTGCATGAGTTCTAGTGACAATTTTGGAGGATGGGTCAGATGAAAGACAACAGAAGGAAAGCAGGATCAAAAGCCACATGCTTTCCTGTACCCCTGCTTGTTCTAAGGGGCATACATAGTGCATTGGATTCATATCAAGGTCTTTGTACAGGGAGAGTCGGCCAACATGCAGTGGCCTTATTATTCTTTACTTCAATAACAAACCCACGTCTTCCCATCTCGACCATCAAAGGCACAGCTCTCCAGAAGTGAAAATACACATCATATATGAGTCATTCATCTTCCTCGAAATTTAAATAACTCCTTTGAACATTGTCTTTGGTAAGTTGTGGCCAAATATGTTATGCTGCGTTCACTGCAATGCATAACATTCGTCCGAGACAATGTGATGTCTGCCCAGACTCCCCCGTCACGGCGAACACAGTGTAAGAAATGTAGCTTACTTTTCCTCACACTGTGAAACTACACCACATAACTTTTCATACCTTTCAATCGACTCCCATTCGCAACACCGTAACGACATTCACTCCCTCGCCCTGAGTGACAATAACTAAGTTGTCCACATCCATTCCACGCAGTTATCCGCCCGTAGCCTATAAAACAGAAATAACGTGGAGGTTTACTCACAGTGAGGGGTTACTCTCAGACCGGACCTGGGCAGCCATTTGATGTGACAGGGCCGCCCATCATGCGCCTCTAACGGGGTCAGGGGGCCTTATGGGGACTTGATCCAGAGCGAGGCCACGGGGACCGGGCCTTTAGAGAGGATGGATGGAGCCCCAGCAAGAAGGAAGGACGGGCTGATTACATCATTTTTCAGACCCACCAAAAGGCCGGGTAAGGACCTTTGGGCAGCTGGATTGACAGTCGGCCTCTCTGCTAATACATTTTGGAGTGATTTGTCAAAATGAAGAAATTGTTCTTGCTGACCTATCTCGCTCAGCTGTGAGTGACTCAGTTGGTGCAGACTTGACGAGACGAGCGACATATTTATCATGCTAACAGCCGCTCGTGTTGAATATATGAGAGCCAAAGTCACAACAAAGCATTCATCATCATGAAAAACTCCAACTTATACTTCAAAAAAAAGGAAAATCTTTCAAGTCTGAGGAAATGACATTAGGGGAAACATGTCAGGAGCCGAGTTAATCACTTCCTTATTCTGTGTTGTGCTGTAGGTGGCGTCTGCTTCTGTCGGAGGGAAATGTTTTGTTTTTGTGCATTTCCTGAATATCTACAAATATTCCCTGAAGGCACGCTGCAGTGCGATGTTGCGCCACCTGTTTTCAAGGCGTAGTCGTTCCCCGGGGCCCCTCAACAAATCATCTTCCTTGTTTCTCCTGCGGGGAAAGAGACACCGTCACTCCTGGGTTTTGGGTGTCATATCCTGCTGAAAGATGCTAGAGTAAATTCGACATTTCCGTCTGTCCCAACAGGTAAAGTGAGAATCAAAAAAGCAAAGGATTTGTGAAATTAGAGGAGGTTGGAAATTCTAAGCGGAGGTTTTCCTTTTTAGAAATCCATCAGGTTAAAAAGTAGCACCTTTCTTTTTTTATTTTTTCAGATGACTCAATTTTTTGTTTCTTTTTACATGGTCTTAGTTTAACAAAGGGGCACGTATTCTTCACGTTCCCACATTTTCCTTAATGCATAAAACGGCATCACCACACCCTCGGCTCAGTCCTGCAGCTTTGTCTCAGCAGTGTAGACATAATGACTGACCTGGTTTCATACTACTGTTTTCAATCACCATCTCCCTCCAAGGTTATTGGCCAAAATCCAAAGGTTGTTCTGGGATTCCACTTTATCAGAGGCAGAGGCAGAGCAGCATGCGGAGTTAATAATAATTTGGTCTGTGTTTTACAGCTGTTACACAATGGACACTGTGTAAACCTCTTACGACAACGGGGCCTCAGAGCTTCCCGTTTTAGAACTAGATCTGTCCCTGTAAGGCAGTCATTGACAGACAAATAACAGAAAGATATTAGAGCAAAGAAAAGGAACAAGACAAAGTAATTGGTGGTTATCTATAATGCAAACAGTGTGTTACATTGTGCTCTTTTTGATGCTGTATTCAGGAGGCAGCGGCTGTGAAAAAACACTCCCTTAATAGCACTAGTGTGAAACTTTCTATAGATTTTCATTACACTCTCCTCATGTGGTGTGAGAAAGCCGAGTTAGGACGGCAGCAAGTAGGTGCTGCCACACCGAAACATCTGCTTTCTCCATTACAAGCCGAGCCGGAGAGCACATTAAAAGCTACAGGTAAGCCTTAATGCACTGCTCCTCGGAAAAGCCAGTGCTGTTCTAAGCTTGCACATGTAATATAGATTGAGCCAACATTATGATAACTAGGTTCATCCAGGCAGCAAACATTGTTAAAAATTGAAATTTTGAAGTTCGAAGCATTTTCCTGCAGAAAATAAAAAGAGTTTACTTATTTACTGCCTGACTCGGAACACTTCTAATGATGAAACTGACGTCTGTCAACAATGCCTTTTTTTGAGGAATAATGAATATATTTACAGTGTAATTCAGAACTCCAGTTGCCTCTAGACAGTTGAGCTTCCCCTTCATGCACCTCTGTATTTTATTCAAAGCAGTACCTCACCAAAGGAAAATCTTCTATTATCCAGTCTAACACTGCAGCCTGAGGAGAAACACTGGGTAAAACAGTGACTTAATATTTCATATTGGTTAGATTATTCATCCACACAAAGACATTTCCCTTTTTTCCTCCCTCACATTGCAACGTCCTCATTAAAAATGGGACACTGCACATTGAAACTTTTTAAAAATTCAAATATTTTCTTTCAATCTTTAAAGAGCTTATATCTAATGAACTAAGATTTAATTTGGCATGGCTTAACATCCATTTGCACTGCTCATAATTAGGAATGCAGACCTCGGTATTAAAATGAAGGGGCAAAGCCCTCAGTAAGTTCCCAAGTGAAACAAGAATTGGTTCCACTTTAAGTATTAATTGATTGGCTTTGCAGTATCCCTTACAGGAGAAGAGTACACACACATCCTAGTCCACCCACCCACACACACACACACACACACACACACACACACACACACACACACACACACACACACACACACACACACACACACACACACACACACACACACACACACACACAATTTACAGAGCACTCATTTCTCATCAATCTGGTGCTGCTTCATTTGCCTGTCTCTCAGTCCCCCAGAGAGGGACAACCTATCTGCTAGCGGAGCTTAGCATTTGATCATGAGTGTCAATATCAAACTGCAAAGCAGGATTACACACTGCTGTCGTCAATAGGCGTAATGGTTTTACATGTGTTAAGGTTAACTCAGCCATTTAATGTGCATAGTACCTTAGAGATAATCACTCAAACAGGACTTAAAAATGTCACACAAACCTCAACAGACCTGGGCTTCTGCAATGATCACACACTATACTCAGAGGGTCTTGTTGCATTTTTCTCTTTTCTAAGATTTGACAGCTTATGACTATGGAGTAGACAATTTCTACTGTATGAAACTAGTCTTCAAGGTATTTGATTCACATTTTTTTACAAGGAATATCCTCTGTGATGTATGATCATACTGTCTGCGGAGTCACCAGAGATGCTATTATTGATCATAGGCCGACCTAATATAAATTCTGTTAACTGTTTATTAAGGAACAGCTTTGGTCCTGCACAAAGAGTATTCATTGTTGATCGTTTTATTTCACAGTGGACCATACTTCTTTTGACTTTAGAAACATGAAATCGTTTCTGTTCCTACTTTTGTTAAAAATTCAACAAAATGTCTGGCTTCGCTTATATAATTCTTTATATATATATGTGTGTGTGTGTGTGTGTGTGTGTGTGTGTGTGTGTGCGTGAGTGTTTGAGCGTATGTGTGTCCACGTGTAGCCATGCGCAGGAGACTCTTATAACTATTTTCACAAAACATAACACTCTCCCACTGTAAACCTCTGCCGGCGCAAGTGACAGCTAAAAAATCCCCCACAATGCTGTGAATTAGGAACCGGTCTATTAGACACATGATCACATGATGTGGGATTAGTGGACTGGAGTCTTCAAAGCTGCTATTACAACTCCTGAGATGTGATACAGGCTCCCCCACTGCTCTCTGCAGGGGCGTGTGGCTCTTCCTCAGAGAATTACCTGACACCGTCGTGTCTGCGCTCTGGGAGACAAGTGCTGTGGCTCGGAGTGGAACAGCCAACATCAGTCGGAAATGCTCCCTCCATGCTGCGCTGAGCCAACAAACCCTGCATTTAATCCCATGTGTGAGCTGCCGTGATGGCTACATGAGTTGACATCAGAGAAAAGGAGTTAGGGTGCTAAGGCTGGAATGATGGGTGATAAAGTGGATTACAGATGGAGAAATGCCATCATGCTTGAATTGTAAGTCAGACTCAAAATGTTAATGATGGCGATCCGGTATTTGGTGATAGCGCTGGTGTAATTTTGAGATAGTGTCATGTTGTTAGAATTAGGGGAGGAGTTAATTCCTTACGTGGTTAAAACATCGTTTTAATTGAGCTAAAGTGATAACAAATTACAGAATAGACACCTGGCTGAAGCATTTGCTGGAGAATGTGTTTTATGATTGCTTTGTTTGCAAGAATGTTATCTTGAACAAGTTTATAGTGTTGTTTTCACTGTATATACCATATCGCAACAAAGAACAAAAATGGATGAAATAAAAGCGAGAAAAAAAAACATAATTTGCTGAAGAAAAAAAAAAAGTGGTTGCATTCTGAACTTCAAGTTACCTTTTCTAAAGCTGAACACTGGGAATTTGGACCTCCCAGCGCAAACATTAACGGGCTGAAATGCAGCTCTGGATGTAACAAAGGAAACAATACCAGGGAAGAGAGCCAAGAAGGCAGAGCTGGCACGCCTGTTCCTGGGACCATGGGAATTTGGCTCCCAGAAATAATGGGGTTGAACAGGGCCCAGCACCACTGCTACTGTAGCTGGGAAAATGGTGCACCGCAAGCCAGGCTCCATCCAGGGAGACTTAAAACAGGGGAGGGAGGGAAAAAAAAAGAAATGAAATATACAGTATGGGTTGCACCTCACAGTGTGAAGTGAGATGAGTAAAATAATGGAGGAAGGGGAAGCCTGTCTTATGTTGGTCCCGAGAAAAGTGATTGTAAATCAAAAACACTGCCCAGCTTAGTGGCTGGATGTGAGCTAACATAATACACTCTATGGACAAACTGCTACCTGGGCAGAAAAGGGAAAGAAAATAAAATAATAATAAATCCCAGGACATAAAGGGTCTTTCATGTGAGCGTTACACTATTTTGCCAAAAGTTGAGGTAAACTCTAATGCTATGTATGTACCGTATATGTTTAATATTGGTAATGTTAATGCTAGCAGCCCCTCTCCAGCCTAATTAGGACAATAAAGGGTTATGGGCTAATGTATGACTGCCATGCCAAAGCTAATGAATGCCTGGTATACCTTGTTTCCTCCCAAGCGTCCTTGGACTGTCATCTCCAACCTTTTGATGTTGTATCTGATTATCCAGGCAGCGATTAATCATGATTAAGTAAGCACCAAGTCTCCGAGAGAGAAAGCAAAAGCAGAGAGGGTGGGTGGACAGCAGGAAAGTTGCCCAGGTTCAAGCCTTAATTCTGGGCAGAACAGTCTCTAGCTTCTGCCAAGTGGACACTGGTAATGAGACAGCAAAGTAAAAATCATGGTGCTTTTTTTAAGTGTTGTTAAAGGAAAGATTCATTACCCAAGCCAGGTTTTATCCAAGCCATAGTTGAAGCTTCCAAAAGAAACGCCTCTTGCCTTCTGTGGTAACCATCATGTTGGACACGTCTGCAGGTTTTTCACATGCCTGGTGCTATTTGACAGCCATATTTGCATGTTTTGTTGATACACAGACATTTCAATATACCTCTCTGCTCACCGCTTTTCCCCCTCTCCAAAAACATTTTCCTGCTTTGATATCAGTTGATGGAATATAAATGGGTTGGAGCAGACCTCAGGTAACCACCTATTGGCCTTCATGCATTTCTAATGTAACCTGTTCTGCCCATGCTCACAGAGTAGGGCTGGCTTCATTACTCCAAGGTGCTGAGTCTTTTGCCAGAACCCTGCCTTTTCAGCGAATAGATCACCCTTGTGACCAGGGTCTCTGATACTGTATGCACCACCTGAAAGCTGGAACTGTTTGCCCAGGTGCCAAAATAATCAAGTTCAGGCCGCATGGCAGGTTATGAAAGAATATTAACTGTGGGAATAACCCAGCTTGACATGCGTCGCCTGCATGCATGATCAAACGAGAGCCCTCTCAGAAAAGGAGTTTTCCAGGTAGGCCTACTGGCAGGGCAGTCTGGGCCTGTGATGACACCAACTCAATCATTGTTACTTTGAAGTCAGAGGGGTCAGTGTTGTAATGGGTTTGGACAAAGGTAGAATGATTCTCTCTTTTTGCTTTTCGACCTTTTTCTGTTAATACGTTTAGCATTCTGCATCTGTAATGGATTTCCCAGCAATGAGGCTGAGTGGAAGCTGTTGTTGAAATAGTTTAATGACATACCGACGGACGTAGAGCAGAGGTCCAAATTATTGCCACCATTAATAATACCACCGTTTAAGTGGTCCACTTGGAATATAGGCAAATAATACTTCCCTTTCTACCACCCTGCTGCCTCTCACTGTGAAACTTATTTTTTGAGTGCTCGTTCAGCAAACCGCACCACTGTGTCATGGTTTTCCTGTCAGAGTTTGTTTCCGTTAAAAGGACCTAAAATTTGATTTTACTTAGAGGATTTACTTCATGATTTTTATTCACTGCTTCCCATCAATCTTTCAGTTTTCCTCCCTCAAAACAATTTTTCAAGCTTAAATTATGGCAAATAATGTGGGTTTGGGGTGTTGTGAAGGAAAACAAAATAAACCCTGATGACTATACTGTAACTTAACACCTCCCTTACAGTCTGATGTTTAAGTGGAAAACTTCCCGACCGCAAAGGCATAAATCAGCCTCAATCTCCTGTATGTTTCATTACAGGAATGTTCAATCATATTTCAGAACGTATGTGGAAACATGGAAAAAATAAGGAGGCATGAAGTTATGTGTCTTGTGCTCATCGAACGCAGAGAGAATGCGAGGAGATCACCATATAATTGGTTCGAGTGTGTATACACATGTCTCCCTCCAGTTCCAGCACAGTCCTCCAGTTCAACACAGGCTTTGAAATGTGGATTCAAAGCTAGCGGACTTCCCTGAATCACTGAAAACCCTCAGGACATGGTTTGGCCTTTGCGGAGGTGGAAGCCAAATATGAGTCTGAGAAGATGAAGCACCCTGGCCTATCGTCTGTTCCTGGTAGGTGTTCACTCCCGATAAATATTTCATTTTGGTACAAAACAAATAACTTGACATAATTCCTCCCCCTCTCTTTCGAGTAGAATGACAGAGTGGCTGATTTACGCATGGCGAGAGGTGTAAAAAGCATGGAGGCATGCCGCTTTTCTCTATCCACCATCTAATGGATGCAACCCGACGGGCTAACAACTGTTTGCCTTTTTTTTTTTTAGACAATTTTGAAGTGAGGACACACTTGGATGCGTATGAATTGCTGACTGTGATTTGTGGAGGGATTTCTGACACCATAACAGTTGGCTAACTGCAGTATGTCGCCCTGAATTCATCTGAGCAAAAGGCGAATATTAAAATAGTAATAAAATGCTTTTTACATTTGCACCATAGAAATGATGAAAGTGTTAATTACTCCTGCAGAGGCCATTTAGGGTGTTCCTTCAAGAGGATAAAGGGGCTAAATGGTCTGACCCTAGCCAAAGTTACATTTAAGACATGAAAGGACAAGCGATTTAAACTTAAAATCCACTGTGAAAGTGCATTAACCACTTAACTATTTTTCTCATTTCTTTCTTCTTGAATGCTTGAGGCTGTCTCTGCTTTGTTGCATTTGTCAATCACTGTAATTTGGGCTCCATTTCCAAAAATAATTATCAGGTGAGTGGCAGCCCTTTGCCTGGAGTGCCAACTTGGAAGCGACGTGCCCAAGAGTATTAATTATGCCGCTCAAAATATGAAGTCTTTTAATAGAGAGGCTGACGTGACATCATTGTTTAGAGTCTTTCTTCCCCTACAAACATGACAATCACGGCTGTCCCTCTGGTCATCAGCAAAGATGAGGAGGAATTGTCAGAGGAAGTTATTAACAAGCTGTGTACCATGTGATAAAGTCAGTCAGACTCTCACTGGTACCATGTCTGTTGATTCGCATAGACGAGGAGACGGGGAGAGCGCATGAGGAGTAAGTCAACAACTTCTGTGCGGCTATGAGAGATGCAGAGCGAGGTGGAAATATGAAGAGCAGCGACTGAGGGGGAGGTATTATGTGCAAAAAGCCTCAAATCTTTCAAATCCATGTACTAGAATTATTGCTGAATGTAACCGTTGACGCTGTACTCGGAGGACCATCCAGTTTCATACAGTAGCTCTCTCTCTCTTTTTCTCTCTCTCTCTGTCTCTCTCTGATTCTGCCAATCAAATGCTCACAAACAGTGCTGCACTGTAGTTGTGGTTCACATTCAGCAGTTGCTTCTGTGAAACCCTAAGAGGGAGAGACAGCTTCCAGGTCTCATTAGCATCCAGTAGCGGCTAATGCTGCCTCCCTATTACTGTCTGAGGAGCTGAAATTCAGTTGGAGATGAGCACAGCCCAGGGGGCTTAGGGTTGCCAGTTTAATTAGTGCCTGATAATTTCAATAATGAGTGACAATTCATTGGGGCTTTTTAGGTTGGCCCACTGTTTGAGTGCAAATCGATAATCCTCTGTTTCTTCCCCCACTCTCACGAGCAGATAAAGGGCGAGCATGGGGGTGGGGGGGACGGGGGGTGCTCTATCCCTTTGCAGGAATTAAATGAAAAGAATCAACTTAGAGAATGTCCCTTTGAAACCAAGAAAAAGGAAGCCTATGTGATTTGATTTGCTGTTATTGGATGAGCAGGTGGGTCTTTAGTTGCTGTCGTGGGGTCCAGAGTAAAAACAATTTGCCTCCAGTGATATGGGGTAAGTGAGTGGAGGGTGAGAGGTTTACACTTGTTGTTTTCAACTCATTCAAATTATTCTTTCATAGTAAAATTCAAAGCAGAAAAAAAATATCTGTGTTGAGGTGGACGGGATAAATTCATTGAGGTTATCTGGAGATATCACCCTCAAAAGTGAAAGATCTGTGAGAGAAAGGAACCTATATATTCTACATAATTGTTCACTATGCACAGCTGCTTAACATACAGTATGCCAGTATAATGAAATGATGAGGAATGGTAATTCATTCAATTGCCCCCAGGCTTAAAAAACATGTTTACCTTGGTTACTTGAGAAAGGTGTTTGAACCCTCTGTAATGCAGTGACAGGCAACACAATCCTGTTGATGCATTGCCAGAATTCCTCTGTTTTTGTTCTGGAAGCTATTTCACAGCTCTGCATGCAGAAGAATAGGTGACGGTGAATAAAGTTTAAACAGACACTTTTCATTTTCACGGAAATAATTATGCAAGGTAGCACGCTGTTTTACAATTGAAGAATCAATTGTAGGTGTTGCAGGTAGTGCATTAAAATACCAATTAACCAAATAACACCCAACCTCTGCCTGACACTTGCATCATAATGGTTGTGGTAACGGGAAGTGGAAACATATTATTCACTAATACACTTCTTGTGTCTTTAAAAGAAAACGCTTGATGCATGCAAAACAAATTATCACAAAAAAATTCAGTGAAAGAAAATGGAAGTTGACGAAACACACGGAAGGAGCAGCTTGGCATCGTGCCTGGCAATATGGAGTGTGGCGCTCTCAACCTGTGCAGCAATGATAATGGTATAGCTCTAATGCCCTTTGCGACGTGTCTGCATTTGACACGGTATATGTTCCACAATATCCTGATACGATACTGAGTCAGCACACTGGCTGCCTCTATATTCATACCTCTCCATATAGCGACAGAGTGGAAGTGCAGTGAGAGCACGCAGCATTTCCTCAGTCGGTTAGCCTGACATATTGTGAAGGACAGTAGCCTAATTATTCCTTGGCAGTGGCACAGACCTGCCAGTCCCTTCAGATTGAGTTGAACAACGGAGGCTGGAGTTTGATTCCTGACTGCCTTCTATGTTTTGAGTCAGATAGGATCTTGTCCACCAGAGATTTAATTTGGACATTCAGTGGCGTGAACCTGACCCTTATTACTCTATCCCCCTCATCACATGACCTGTAGTCTTCCCCTATTACAGGCCCAAGAAAAACAGCAATCATCACGTTAATGCGGGGAACATCAAGAGACTATTGATTGTGGTTACTTGCCGAATATTCCCTCCATGACATGCGGTTCAGTGCCCCCTTCGTGCTCGTCTGTGGCAGTCTTTTTAAATATTCATGACGAGGTTGCCTTATGGTTCTGCAGCTGAATTTCTAATTGGGCCGTCAAAAGAGATACAACATGCCCTTAAGCAGGACCGTAACAGCGGTCAGCTCAAACAGAAATTGTGTGATTCAGCCACGGGGCTAATTAGCAATTAGCATTCACTGTTTACGAGGGTTTTTACCTGTGGGCCAGGGGATGGCTGAATTGAGCTTAAATCACTCCATCCTGCCTTTGAAGCTTCAAGAGCTGCCTGTCCATATCATAATGACTGGGAGGAGAGAGGGAAGTGTTTCTACTGTGTAACAACATAATCATCAATTAAGGCAGGGAAATGGCAAGAAGTGGGGATTTTAGCTCATTAAAAAAGCCCAGAAGAGAAAGTATCTTTATATATATTTTTCACTCTGTCTCTCCTCTGTCAATGTCTGCCATCTTTAGAATTCAAATGATTTGTCCTCCAAGATGAGTGGAAGTCCTGGAAATGTAATTCAGAGACTCGGAAGCAGACATTCCTAATAAGGGTTAAAATATGAATGGCATTTGCTCCGAGAAGAGGCAGGATGGAAATTGGTTTGCCACTGATTTAGCCCCTCTTATTAGTTTCCACTATCTCTGATTTATGCCTAATATATATGTATTTTTTTCATAGCTATTATAACCAAAAGTAATATTACTGAATAGGAACCAGATTCCTCTTCTCCAAAACTTCCTGAAATGATTGTGTTTATTGTCAACTTATAACTAAAATATTGCCATTACTACAACACATACAAACTGCATAGCTACAGTGTGAATATGGCATTCATACAGCAGTATTTATGTTCTATTGCATGCATATTGTAGGTGAAACCTGAGTGTACCCCACAGTAGGAGTCAAGGCCACCTTTTAGTTTTTAAATGAAAATAGAAAATAACTTTGGCGTATCTCACCATGTCGGGGTGTAGTTTCTAACAAGCTGTTATTTCCAAATGTGACAGTATCTATTGTCCACTTAAACAATGACGATGAGCACGTATTAATATGTCCCTTTCATGTGATGTGCAGGGATACCCGGTGGCTAATCTGGACTCGTGTAATGTATCATCACGGTGGAGCCACTACAAGGACATACAGTAGCTCATGTCTTCAACAGCTTTCCAGACATTAAAAAGAATATCAGATACCCCCAACTTCTTTGAGGATGCACTGCCTTTGAGAGAGGACTTCTTTTGAGCATATCCAAACGTTTTCATCTCTCTCATTTTTTTAAATCTATTTTTTTGCCATAAAGTAGGGCCTCAACACAAACTAATTCAGGGTGATAAAACTGCTAGCGTGAATTTTCTGCCTAACAAAGTACAAAGATGGCTGATAAAGGGCTTATTACAGAACCATCATTATGCTCACTTTGGGTTGAAAACGTTGACTGAGAAGCACCATTATGTCCTGAATTTTTTCGCTGATGTGGCTACAAGCTGAGGTGATGCTGAGGCTTTCCCTTACTGTCTGAGGGTTAGTTGAGCAGACCTGTCAATGATGATATCCAGACAGCAGGAACAGTGCAAACTCAGGGATAAGAGTCAACAGTAATTAGACTCTATCTGGGGAGGTGGGAACACACACACACACACACAGTCGCACACACCCCGCATATCAGGATGAACTCATGTGTACAAACATTGCTCATATGCACGGTCTGCTCAGGAAACTAAATATGTGTTTATTTAAAAAAACTGTAAATATTTCACATATGCACAAAAATGAGTGGATACACACACACACACACACACACACACACACACACACACACACACACACACACACACACACACACACACACACACACACACACACACACACACACACACATACAGAGCCATGAAGACTCATCAAAGACATGTCCTTTAGTATGGAGATTCTGACTGTGTACTCCCCTTTTTCCTTAATTGCTCATTAATGAGATGGAAATATATTTCTGCCACAAAGTTTGAGAAAGATGCACTCATTGAGAAAGCCATGAATCTAAACATTTGAAAAGGATATAGTAACGGGAGCCCCCCATTCTTGTTCTCTGAAAAATTAATGCAGCGCATGTTATATTTATTACAAGGCCGACTGTCATTCATTTTTACCCAAACTAACAGAAATTAAAAGTGACAGCAACCTCATCAAGAATGAATGCCATTGTATTCTACACGGAGCAGAAAAAGACAGGGAAAAAAATGAGATAATAAAACAGAGGCATCCACAGTGCATCTGTAGCAGGGAAAACCAAAGCTCACAGAAATGCTGTGAATGAAGGAATGAGGGCAATAGAAAAATACAGAGAAAAAATATATAACTTTTATTTCACTTTTTCTTTCTACTGCAATTTTGAAGATAGCCCATGTTTAGGAATCTGACAAAAAAAATCATGAAGAAAATCATAATACTTGACATGCACAAACCAAAAATAAAGAACAAACTAAATACTAATAGTGACTTATATTAAATATTTTTGCTACTTCAGATCTATTTTCAAATATTTTCCAAGATGTGTGTAATTGCCGGCTTCACTCATTAAAGGAGAGGGGCTCTGATATGAGTATGCTGCAGCTAAATGGTCAGGTTCCCATGTGAGGGAAATAAATGAAATATTAGTTTATTACATATTTAAATCTCTCTCCCCAGGCTGTCTTCCACTCTTTTCTTTTTTTTTCCTGGGTTGGTTTGCATTATAATGTTCACCAAACAGTTTCCCCAACTAATGGCATGCAACAACGTGGTCTTGCTTTTCCCCCTCTGCTTTTGGTCTATGTTTTTCCATAACAAATTACTGTGGTAAGGGAGGGAAGGGATGGGGCTCCAACTTCCTGAAGAGGCAAAAGGGAAAGATTCATCTTTAAGCGGTACAAAGTTGAGCATTGCCTGTGGAACGTTTTCACAGTGTGTGTCTGTTAAACATTGAGTAGACAGTCAACTGCAGATAATAAGTCAACGTTGTCAGGAGGATGACAGCAACATTTGGAAATAGGAAATCCATATTGCATGCTGCTTCTTGAGAAAAGCTTCTTTTTTTTTTTTTTTTTTACCAAAATGTGCAGGATTTGGAAGCACTTTTCTCTGAAGAAACAATGGTCTTATTAGTCTTGCTGGCATGTTAGGTCCAAGGTCACGTTTAAAATTCCCGACTGCTTTGTAAGTTCATAATCCAAGTGCTATCCATCAAAATGCTGATGTATCAAAACAAACAGAGGGCTGAGAGCAGAGATAGAGCATGGGATGGGCCCTCTGAATAATCGTTAAGGGCAGCCCCCTCGCTCTCCCTATCTCAGGTGTGTGATTAAAATCAATTAAATCACTCCTCTAGTGTCAACCGCTCCAAATCTCCTGACAAATGAAACGCTGCTTTAGGAAGACGAGGATGTTCCTGGTCCTGTCGTGGCTCGGCTCATATTCACAAATGAGATTAAGATTGGGCTGCTGAGGGATTTCAAAGGCCTGTTTTCCATAAGAGCATGAAACAGCCTGTGAAGCCCATGTAGGCTACATTAAGTAGACTTGAAAGTGTCTAGAGCAGAGATCAGCTCCCAGCCCACAGTGAAAGTAACTAGCTGGAAAAAAGGGGAGATTATTTACCTGCATCTACGGTCTAAGGCTTTTATGGAGGGAAGTTGGAGCTGTATCACGCTACTGTTCGGGGAAAATAATCCAATATTCCATAAATTCTTAAAAGCCCTCAATCTATTTATGACACAGTATTCTGATTTGTCTGATGCATCCATTAATGAGTTATTCATCTAATATTAATATGTATTAAATCATGTGTTTTGAGTCAATACAGTTTTCACCACAGCACTGCCTTTGCTGGTTGTCTTCAGACAAATTAAGCCATTTACAGAGCATCAATATGGAATCATTAAATGCCCTTTGTGTATTGTTCTCTATGGTCTACGGACCACCCCTCTTTCTCTCTCTCTCTTTTTCTCACACGCACACACTCACACACACACACACACACACACACACACACACACACACACACACACACACACACACACACACACACACTACCGAGGTTTGAGCCCTCCGCAGGCTTCTTTATGACGACAGTCGGTGAGATCTGCTGATCCCATCTCCAGTGGGCCTCTGTAACCCCCCTTTGTAACATTAGGCAAAAGCGCTAAATCAAAGTGTGGAGTCAGCCCAGTGTGTGTGTTTAACGTCCCCCTGCTCTTGTCACCAATGACCAGGGGCGGGCCGCCACGTGTCCTTGCCCTATCCCCCGGTGTCCTATCACTCCTTTATCTGTCCACAAGGCATGGCCGCTCTCCCAAAGACAACCACACATGCATGCTCAAGAAGGGCCTTTTTTATTCATCTCAACACCCACTGAGAAAATCAGACGTCCCAAATTGTTCCCCTACAGCAGTTGTTTTATTCATGGTGGCATTTGAGATCTTATTCACCCCCCAACCCTTATACTTAAATGTATATCTATAACAATAATCATTATTTACATCAAGCAGGGGGATTTTTATTTAAACAGGTTCTCCATAAAGAAAACACTGGAAACGCTTTATGGTAAATTTCAATTTTTTTTTTTTACAAATACACAAACTTACACCTTAAATATGACGAAGAAATGTTTTCGAAACTGCAGCAAACTTATGTAGGACACTGACCTGTATTTCATTTTTTGAACAGCCAAAGAAAAAAAATATATACTTTTTTAACTCTGATGTTCTTGTGGGAAAACAATAACAGACAGTATGTTTATTTGCGATGAAGCTACACAGCACAAAGAAAGAGCAACCATACCAAGGGATTTTCCTGACTCTCGAGAAGGGTACAACCAATATTCCCAAACCCATGCCAGGACTTGTGATTCCGCTGTATGCTTTTTTTTTTCTTTTTTTTATGAAGGATGATCAAATCAAGCATGGAAGTGCGTTTCATCAGTCTGTTGGAGGGTAAAGAGAGACTTTCAAAATAATCCCTTAAGTAGATGAGGCTTCTTTATGTATTGCTTTTTATTGTAAGATGCTGTTTCAAGATAGCACAGGAAATGACAATTATGTTGAGATACTATCTTCATGAATGGCAGGACCCTGTTTTTTCTGGAACCGTGCACAAAAATGATAGCATGTCCACACATCTGATGTAGCTGTGTTATTATTCAGTCTCTTGACAGGTCATATTTTGTCAAATGAAATGCTGAATTGCCTCATACTCGGCACGGAAGCTGAAGTGATACATGTAAGTAGAATTAAATTACTCTATAGCATATTACAGCCTCGGTGGGATTGTGGCTGTTCCTCCATTTTTAATAAGTGCTTATTTCCCAGCGGGCCTTGTTGGGCACCGTGGGTCAACAGTGTCCAAGAGGGCAAAGCTTGTTCACCACATTCTAGAGCCCTTTAATTGCTTGAGGTTATGTGTGCTATTATCTTCCTTTTTCTCTTTCATTATGGAGGTGCAGAGGTTCGGATTGACCCATCCTCTCAATTTTAAAAGCACTCGGCACGTTTAACGCACTTCAATTAAGTGTGCAGAGGAGTGCTATGATGAGATTTATTTAATTAATTATTCCAGTTCTGTTTTGGTCCATGCATATATTCTTTTTTAAATCCTTCCTTGGGTGTCCCGGGTCTGCTCTTATTTATTCTGTTGTGATAATGTTACAACTGTAACAGCAATATTTTCGGTGCTCCCAGGAGTGCATGGTCTGACTCAAACATAATAACCCACGGCAGTGTCTGTCTGACTCTCAGCCATTCTCATTCCTGCTTGCAGCTGATGCCGTAACCCCGGCCCCTTCCCTGCAGGCTGTGCTGACGGCAGGCTCAGAGCAGCCACACACACACACACACACACACACACACACACACACACACACACACACACACACACACACACACACACACACACACACACACACACACACACACACACACATAGAAAAAGACCTGTAGACCCGCATTTGCATGGACACACAAATGTTCAAATCCATACATATGCAAATACACACATGTACACATGCCAATGTAAGCACTAAAGCACAAAAATGCTTCTGTTGTTACTTTTATTGTACTCTTCTCATTTTACATGATTCGTCCCTCTGTTTGAAATTATAGAGCTGGAGCCGTGTGCAATAGTGTAAAAAACAAGTGTAAAAAACTAAAAGTTGTCGCAAAATTTCCACCAAAGTTCAATGGTGGAAATTGTTTTGGTGCCCATTTAACTCCACAGTGTAGCACTTGCGGGCAAACATTGTTCCCAAGTAAAGGATTTCACACTACAGAGCTGTGGCTTCATAAGGGGATTTGATCACTTTTGCCTGTGCTGACAAGTCTTCCCTTCAGTTCAAAAGGAGGGAAAGTGGATGACTGATCAATATAAACGCAGGTGTTTGGAGAGAAGCCGTGGATTGATCAGTAATAGTCCCTCAACCCGAAAAAAAAAAAAGAACAAATCACAGGAAAGAAAGTGAAAAGTTAAGTAGGACACTGTCAGGGATTCCCTGGGTGCGAGTCTTGGAAAAACTGCACAGCACAAATGAAAAAGAACAGAGGAGAGCTGGTTGGGGAATTCAAAAAAGAATAATTAAAAACTCAAATCGGGTTCTTAACTGTGAGAAAGAGAGAGAGAGAGAGGGAGTGAGAGTGGGTTTTTTAAATCCACCAACAAGAATATACTTGGATGATAACTGCGTCAGCCGTAGGCTATTAAAATATTAACCACCGCTGTCCGAGCTGGGATTTTCCAAGCGGTACTGAGCAGTATCCTCCCCGGATACTGGGCCTGAGAGAAAGGCTCTGCTCCCGTTCGCTGCCCTGTGGGAGGCTCGGGCTTGCATGAGGAAGTGTTTTAATGTTTCTCAGATGCCTGGCTCACTGAGAGAGCTTTGACAAGGCAACTATCCTGGGTGTGATTTAAAGGTGTGCACAGAGGGAACCAGGTACTGGAGCTGAGGGCCTGTTAAGCTACCGGGTGCCTTTCTAGAGGAAAAGGAGCAAACTTTTTTTTCTAATTCCCCTGTTGCTGAGGAGCAGAACTCGGTCCCTTAAGTTTGAATCGTTATTATAATATGAAACAAAAGCTATAATGTTACTGCTACCTGACATTGCTCACTTAACACTTGCAAATATACAGTGAATACATTTACAGAGCAGTGGTCTTGTTGAAAAGATGGATATACGAAAGACTGCAAAATGATCAGAAAATGAAAAGCGACCACAGTGTTGATACGTGAATTATTTTGGCACAGAACCAGCTTTGCATGTCTGCAGACTTTGTTTCCTTGTTGTTTAGTTCAATGACTGATGCTTCCAATAGCCTGCAATTGCCTGGAGCTTATTACACTCATAATGTATAAGCAGATACTTAGTGAGTGTATATCTAAATCATTTAGTGGGACTTTGTTTTGGGGAACACATGGCAAGAAATGCACTCTTATCTCAAATTGTGCAATTGTAGAGGTTTTATTGACTCTAACAGATAACAGCAATTATTTCTCTGAGTGTGCTTTCTGGTCTCTGCCAAATGTGAGCTGGCAGATTATTAAAAAGACAAGTGGTCTCTTTGATAGCGAGACAAAATACAAGGGTTTATTTTTAGCAACCATAAAGGGATGCCAGCTTTGTTCAGGTGGAATTTCTGCACAGAAAATAATGTACGTTCAAGTGCTGCCTGTAGCGAGAAAGTCACCGATTAAGATAGAGTGGTACATTGGAAAGTTGTTGAATATTCAGAGTGGCAGGTTCTTTGAATGTTTCATGAGATTACAGAATCATGCCATGTATCATGGCATTGACTGAAATTGTTAAAGTAGCCTGAAGTTCATCGAAAGGGTGAGGTTTCTTATCTTTAATTCCCCGTACTGTACAGTAGTGTGTCTCTGTCGATCCCAGTCAAGTCCTGCTGTCCTGTCTTTGCCTTCATGTTTTTGACACCCAACCCTTCTTCCCCACGGCCCCACTCCTTCTCCGGATTCATCCTATGTAGCTTTCCTTGTCCCAGTTCTTCCAGATTCCCGAGTCGCGGTCCTGCTTTGTCTCCGTTGTCTCACGTTCCCTTCTCCCCCCTTCTTCCCAGCAATGTCCCATCTCTCCGTGGAATCAGGAGCCTGGCTGGCTGGCAGGCAGATGGGACAGATGAGGATGGCAGGGATTGGCTAATCCCTAATCTGCTGTCTCCTTGCCACTCTGGACCACAGAGGAGTGATGGAAGCAAGAGAGGGAGAGAAAGAGAGGGAGAGGGTGATGGAGCCAGCTAGATGGAGCCAGCTGTCAGATGGAGAGTCTTTCATGGTCCTGCGCACACAACAGCTGCACAGGGCCCGCCTGCGCGGCTCTGCATTATTAAGCATCTTTTTAGTTGGTTCCAGATGCAGACCTAGCTGTGTTTACCCAGGCTTTGTGCTTTCTTGCTCCCCCACCCTGCTCTCCACCTACACTTCCTACTTCACCGTCCCGTCATTTCCTTGTTGCTCCGCATCTTGATGTGGTCAAAATCGTTTGACTTCTCTCATGTGTCTTTGCTTAAGTGTAATGTAATGTTTAAGCACATGACCTCTGCACCCGGAGGTAGCATTAGCACCTTAATAGTTTAGCCACATTACGTATTTCCAGTCAGAAGACAAGTATTTGAATCATTTAAACATGTGGAAACTTTTCCGCCTTTTTTGAGAAACAATGAAAGTTGAGCAGGGGTGTAGATTTGCAATACTCTGCCAAATAGTTACAATGATATCTGACATCCGATTAAAGATTTTTTTTGCTGTAGAACAGATATAGCAATGGCAGAGAACTAGAACGTAATTACAACATGATTAAATGGTTTCATCACTGTAATTACATACCATTTAATGTGCCGCTGTCATTATACGACTGTAAGTGTCTGCATATAGAATGTGCAAACAGCCAAACTTGTTTAAACACAAATGCACAGGCGCATACAAACACAAACAGACGTGCACTGCACACACACACACACACACACACACACACACCACTCCACACCCACATTCATATATTCACACAGCAACCTTTTGCAAAAGCCAGCTTTGAGAGGGCTAATCTGTGCCTCGGTCCCGTCTCTTGTCAAGTTCAAGAGGGTTAACAAATCTTTACCTCCAGAACAGCCCTCCTCTTCCCCCTTTCATGTCCACATTTGTTCGCTGTATGTCCAAAAATCTACAGAGGCCCGTCCCGACTCAGTTGGGATTGGTTTAGCTGAAGAGCTGGAGGCTTTTCAGTTGCTGGCATCTGTTGTTCCTCTTCCCAGAGCTGCTGGCAGTCAGTTAATGGCCATGCTTGGGACCCAGAGAGAGAGAACAGTGGCTGATTTCCCCATAGCCATCGCACCAATCCCGGCACACCACCAACTGCAGATGAGCCACCAGCAGCTAGAAACATTCAGGCTAATGCGCCGCTTCTCTGAGAGTTTGGGGCAGATGTTCCTCACTTTCCCTGTTTCGTCACATAACTCAACACTGTCGAGTTTTTTCTTTTGATTCGGGGTTCACTCCTGTGTTTAGAAATGTTATATTTTGGGTCACCTCATGAAAACAGCAACACGATTAAAAGCACATTCGAATGCTTTGTACTGAAGATACACACAATTAAACCAGACAGCCGTCTCCTGACAGTGAAAGCTTTAGTTTATAATCAACAAGTTATTTTTTCTGCTTTTCTTGCCTATGACCAATACATAGTTCATCTCGACTTAGTGCGGATCATGCATCTTATTATTATTGCAGCCACTCCAGGGCTCACTCCTCGGCATCTGCATAATACTGAAGGAGGTTGCTACAGTTTAATCAGTATCTTGTTACTCTAGAGAGTAAGGCTGGATATGTTATCACTAAGGAGGAAGTTCAAATGAAGCTCGATAAATAAATTAATGCCTTGATGATTAGCCGTCACATAAGCAATTAAAATGACTTCAAATTATTCATTTTCAAACAGGTGCAACGAAAGGAGGGTGTGATTGTTGTAGTAATTGTCAAAATCGAACAATTTGTTTTGATGAACCTTCCATATGCACCTCTTATGAAAAATTCAAGCTGGCGTGCATAAAATAATTCAAAGTCATTTAATAATAGAATCCCTAATAGCATATGTATCAGGGGTATTTTTGTCTCTTGTTTCAGTCTTGCCTGGGCCTTTTTTTTCTCTCTCTCGCTCACACTGCTGAATGTTCTGGGCTTTGGAAATCGCCATGACAAAACTGTGTATAAAACTCAATCACATTCTTTTAGCAAATTATTAATTGTGACTGTCATATTCACAGCATCCTCCTGACAATCTCACAACTGCCTCAGAAAAATACACTTGACAGCTCAGGACCCCAAATCCCACAATGAATTCGTCCTTGACACATCCTTAATGACGATCATCTTGATGATTGTAAATACATTATCATATCAGATCACGTCTGTGTTGCAATCATCACCTCCATTTCCTTTTAATTAAACAGCAAAGCTGACACCACATCTGTCAAAAAGGAAGTGAGACTTTTTGAAATCGGTGTGAACTTCTTTCTTTTTTCCTCATTCCTGTTCCGCAGCAAACAATAGAGAGGTAAAATGGCTTTGAAAATAACAAGCTCTATCAGTGCCTATCTCCTCCTTGGCCTCTCTGTCTCTCTTCCTTTACCCCTCTCCCCCCACCCCCCCCCCCCCTCTTTCTCTCCCTCTCACACTCTCACCCCTTCTCCATCTCTTTTCTATCCGTCTCTCTCCCTTTCTCCCACCACTTGAAAGGCAGGGTAATGAGACAGCTAGAGAGCAAAGGAAGGTGTCCGCGGAGCATCAGTTGTGCATGGAAGAAGTGAAAATTTACTGCAAATGAGACGATGCCAGTAAATTCATTTTTATTCAGATTACTGTCATCATACATTACGGCTTCCCTTGTAAACATTTGGCCTCGGTCTTTGTGATGAGGTGTCATTATTTGCCAGATTACGTTATTAAGCTATTAACACGTCAAGCACGGCGGGCAACAATACAGGGGCACGCTTAAACAAGCTGAAGAGAATGGAGGAGGTGTCACTGGCTTGACATATGAAGGCACTTAATAGCTACTGCTCTGAGGACAGAAGAGAGAAATTAAATAGACAGCTTTCAGCAGAGAATGGAGAGAGCTATTCACAAGTACTCAGAGCTGACTGAACTGTCTTTACAGGGTGATTATTTACCAAGCCAGTAAATAAAATTCCGCAATTTAAGTCTATGGAAAACATATTTCCGCTCACATGTATGTTTATAGCACCTATTTACATGTTATTGGTGTCATTATTAAAAAGAGGCCAGTGTTTGTTATGAATTGGAAGGCCCGGAAAACTGGTTGTTTGCTTTTATAACACTGTTAATGGTACAGAAACTTTATAGCCTAAATAGTCTCTAATTTAATTCATGCATGAGAAAAAAAAAGTTTCAGGAGCACAGACATTGATTCACAAGTCGGCAGTTTTGAAACTGTGCAACCGACTAAAAAGTTTCTCTTTGTGTGTTGTTGTTTTTTTTTATCAAATCTCTTCAAAAAATGTCAGCATTATGAAATAAACAGTGGTCCCACTGGTGACATGAAGAGGCTGTACACGGACAGCCAAGTCAGCGGTTTTGAGTGGATAAATCCGTGGTAACCTATTGAAATGGTTCAACCACAGCCAAAATCAGCCACGACAGCCAATGGAGCCAGAGCCCCCCTTTCAGCCAGCACAGCAGCTTAGCAGTCTTAACAGAGAATCCACCACTTATCATCATCGGCATCCAGCACCACAACACTCCACCATGAAGAGGCTTGAGTTAAGCCGGTTAAAATAACACGAGACAATACATCAACAACAGCTTCCTCTTCCCTTTTGATGCCTGCTTAATTTGAATGGTACAATAGGCTGAATCCTGTTCTGGTGCTCGACCAGAGGACCACAGAGCTCTGTCCATCTCTCCTTCACATCAGAGGCTGCTGGAGGAGCGGGGAGCCCCCTGATACTGTGTGGGGTTGGCTGATAAAGGCCTTATTTCAGGGTCTTCCAGTGAGGGGCTGGATTCTACTCCCCAGCAGGGACGGCGTGGACCGTGCCGGTTAAGGCAGATGCTAGAAACTGCAGTTAGAGCTGAAACACGGAGAGAGAGAGAGAGGGGGGGGGAGGGGGGATGGAGAAAGTAACGGAGAAAGTGGAAGCACTGATAATGGAGCCTACCTGGAGAGTTTACCATGCATATGACACCTTTAAGCTATAAATTGGAGTTTAAAAGTTCAATCTTTTCACTTTCCCTTTTGTTTTGGGAGGCTATAAATGTGGCCTCATGGTATTTGACTTTTCTTCCAGGCGCTGACATATGACTGAGGTCCCATTACTGCCAACCCTGTTTGCTATTGAGGCAAACGATACCCATTGACCGGTACGGGCCCTGTGAAGCATTTTACCTTGAGCTCATCCAGGACTTGACATGACCTTTGAACCTGAGGAGCACAGCTGTCAAATGTCTCCCCTGTCATTCCCTTTGGAGACGCACTGGTTCTTCGCAAGAAACCACACACACTCAGTGACATACACACTTTCGCCACATTTGTTGCATTAAAGGAAGAAACTCACACACCTCAAGTAGAAAATTCAAGGTTACATATTGTGGTTCCCATGGAGCATATGGAGAAATATTAATAACTTTTTAATGCAACACTGAAATTCCAGGATTAAAATAACTGAACATGCATATGAATATGGATTCACTTTTTCTTATTTCTTCAGACTATGGTTTAGCAGGGCCTCATGAATATCCTCCATCATCTTATAAACATGTACATGTTGTGGGAGGAGAAGATGGGGATCGCATTATGAAAAGTGGGAGTGAAAGAATCTAAAATCAGTAACAGCATATACAAGTTTCTGTTGCAAAAGAGGAGAAAAAGAAACAATTTTTCAAGCATGTCTCGGTATGAAATCTAAATTTGCATCATTGTTATGTGCTTCTCCAGCCCTGTTTGGAAACAGCCAGCCGTGTATTTATCTGAAACACAGAGAGAGCCAAGCTTGTGAATTCACTGTGACAGGAGCACCACCAACTGGTCAAAACATGCCTCCTCAACACTAAATACCTGCCTACTCTCTCTTCTGATGTGCATTGAAAGATTAGTCACATGCATCCAGTTGCAACCTCTACATTTAAACAGTCTTGATTTATTCTTAGTGTGATCTGAAAAACAAGCAAGGGTTTTTTTCCACCTTAAAAACCCCCTCGGAGAGGTTGACTTCACGGTATCCATCATCATGCATCTTTAATGACGTCAGGCCAGGAGCATGGGGTAAAATCACAGTAGTGGCCCGAGGCTAAAACCAGCTAAAATGAGGTTCCTCTTACCCCTTCCCACGCAGAGAGAGAGCTGAGCACAGGCCGAGAAGGGAGGGTACATCGCACCCATCGATCGCTGAGGCGGCGTGGCGGCTGGCGACCACTCGGTGGGGTTGATGGATACATTTGTGCCATAAAAACTCAGAGTTGGAACGCGGTGGGTCTGAGCCACGGGCTGGGAGACAGAGGTGTGACAAACGATGGATGCCTTGATTTATGGGTCCTTCTGCGAGACTGGGAAAAGGACAGTCTCCTCTCACCTAATTTGGTTTAACTGTAAAGGGCCTTTGGAGACCCACCACACAAAACCTAAAAAAAAAAAGTGGAGAAACTTCACTCTATTCAAAACACATGTCAGAAATTGGAGCAGCAGAGCAACACTGTGCTTTTGTCCCGGTCTAAATTCTGTCGCGCAAATCTTCACATTTCCCATCAGCTATAATTCTATTAGTCACAGCCCATCCACAGCCTGAACAAATACTGTTTTTCACATTATAGAGATGAGAAATGGACTTGAGCCCAACTCAATTACATACAGTAACCCTCAAACAAATAAGTCAAATATAGCTCAGGGCCAAAATGCATTTTATGTCACAGAGAGCAAAACAAAAGAGCAAGCAATAAAAAGATCACCCACATTTCACAGCATACAGTATTTCTAAGCTATTTCCTGTAAAACTCTATGATGGTCTGAGTGTGGCTTGGAAACATCTTTCAGTTGCCGAGCCCCCAGCCTTGACCTCGGGGGTCAAAGTCAGTCAGGCTCTTCCTGTCTGTGGCTTTTCCCAGGATCCCCTGCCTGTCGGCATGTCAGCACCTCTCCTGTCTCCTCACCAACTCAGGATGTTGCTTTTGCCTTCCAAGAGTTTCCTGAAACCGGAGAAAAAAAAAAAAAAAAAAAAAGCGGATCGGTTTCCATGCAGGGGTCACTTGGTGTGAAAAAAGAAACGCCATTAAATATTGCTGTTTTGTATATTTGACTCAATTTTACAAACTCGCTGCCCTTTGACTTGTGCCTATTTGTGGATGTGAGGATGCGTTAGCCTGTGGGGAGCGAAAAAGAAGAATCGTTTTTACGAAGGGTAAATACGAGACCCACCTTCCCCATTTTCCAACTATTTTTTTTCCACACAGTAGCAGCTCAATCAGTTATGTTTCAACTTGCATTTTCTTTCAATATGCATTGCAAATTTCGCTTTTTAACCTTGTGTTTAGGACAAGATGCTTTTGACATTTAAATATTATTCTGATGAAGGCCATGCAGAAAGCCTCAGCCTTTTTATTGCTAGTTGCTAAGATAATTAAAGCTAGCACTAAAAAAGGGTCATGTTCTTAATGGTCTGATTAGAGGGCATGATGGACAATTAAGGGTGACGCTGCTAAAAAAGCAGACTGCTTTTGAGCAGAGGTGACTGTAAATGGAGCACATCATTAAATGACATGTAGGTGCCTCTCTTTCTCTTTCTTTCTCCAGGTACTGAAAGGAAGAATGAGGGCTAAATGACAAGGTTGCACCCCCGGCAACAGACGTCCTGATTACTTTTTGTCTCGATCCTCACAGCAGCCCCAAATAAACCAAAGGATTTGAAGCTATACACTCAATTAACAGCCGTGTTTATGATGCAGAAGTTAGCTATACACACACCTTTGTCTAAACTTTGATATTAAGTCTGTCATGGATGCTTAAAAATTCTTCCCGGCCCCTGCAGTATACCCGTAACTCTTATTCCCCTGTTGAGCAGCCCAAAGAGTATGTGTGTATAAATGGAAGGCCTGTCTTTTCACATTCATTAAAAGTGAAGTTCCAAAATTAATAATGTAAAAATATGGGTTTTAATTAGTCTTCTATTCTGCCCAATGTACTTAAATTGGATCATCTGGTCCCCGATGCCCTTTCACTTAATAAAGAATTAGCCTGTGATGTTCTGAGCTTGACAGGTAGGATAAAGTGGAGAAAATCACTGCTGTTATATAAAGGATATATCCGTTTGTACGTAATTTGCAGCTTAGTCAATTTGACAGGGGGGAGGTTCCCAGCCATGGATCCCGTGCAGGTTTTCATTTAATGCATTTCTATCATGTTATAGCGTGACCACACCATTGCCTTTCACCGCTCATTTCTGTCATATAATTAGTGACATTAATCCAATTTGATTGGATATCTGCCTCACTTTGGTTCGAGCATTACTTTGAGTAGAATCTGCACCTACAGAGACAGCTAAGTGTGATCAAGTCCATTGAAGTTTGTAAGTGCTATTTCAATTTTACATTTCTTCTGTTTTTTGCATGCTATATTAAACCTAATAATTTTGAATTTAAACATGAAACTAGATGAGACTAAATTTATGTTTGTTATGTTTGTATGAGAGTGCACATGCACACTATAGCCTACAGTGTGTATAAGTGGATTGAACTTATATAGATGAAAAGAGCTTCCACTCATGATCGTCCAAAGCTCAAAGCTCGTTGTATCTTAGAGGTTAAATAGGGGGGTTTAAAATGAGGCTTTAGTTGAAAGCATATGGCATCCATGAGTGATCCTTTACATTCAGTGGCCATATACTGATGTTTGTGTGCGGTTGAGTGGGTGTTGTCGCGTTATTCTCAGGCAACGAGCCCAGACAGCCCTCACCCTCTCCTCTCTCTCGCTCTCTCTCACTCCCTCGCGCGGGACAGGCACAGCTGTCAGATCAAAATCAATCGCATTTTAAAGGACGTGCGAGCTAAATATTTCATTCTTGCCTTGGGAACCAATTAAGTGCTACATATGAAGTCAGAAGGACTGGTTGAGCCGGAGTCGTACTGGTGCGTACCAGCTGCTCCATTGCTTACACCAACCCCCCTTTACACCATGCAAATGTGTCAGTGTGAACGTTCGAGTTCAATTACCTAGTGATGTTTTAAAAATGCACCAAAGCCAGACTGGCAGTCCGGAATTGGAGGGGATCCACCCCAGGTATGTTGTTTATTTAGTTGTTGTCTGTTGTGCTGGCTGTAACCCATTTGCCCTGATTGCAGATGTAAAGGATCGCAGCGATAGGAGGGACTGGGGCCTTCAAAGCGCCATGTGTCAGGGAACACCTCACACCGGATGGCAGGGACAACTGGCATCTATTCCTCAAACTATGACCCCTGACTCCATCTCCCATTACACTGCACCTCCATTCACATGAATACATTTAAAACAAGTTATTTTCAAACTTAATCTTTGTGAATGTTTCCTCTGGGTGTCCTCTCTATATCTTCATTTTCTTTTTTGCTGATGGCGATTCTTTTTCCCTTTTAAATTTGCTCTTTTGTCCATTTCTCCATCTGCACTTAAATCAGATTCCCTGGGTATGATAAATCACGGTCTATCTATTCCTTTTGGAGTTGGACCAAGGTATCGCGTCCTTCTAGAGCATCTGCTTTGTCAATCTAAAGGACAGGTAAAAAAACATTTTTAGACTGAAAGTGTGCGCTAAGATTGAAGAAAGGCAAGGGTGAAACAGATTATAGAGAGCGGAAGAAAGAAAAACAGTCACACTCGGGAGGTTAAAGTGTGTTTATATAAGCTGAATGCATGTACATTTTGTGACTGAAAAAGAAAAGAAATGGTAGCCTAAGTGGAACAGAGGATATCTGAGAGAGAGAGAGAGAGAGAGAGAGAAAAGAAAAAGTGATAGAAAAACAAAAGCAGACTGAGGAAGGGGACACGACAGAAATTGATGCAAAGTGAGAGACAGTGCAAAAAGGAAATAGTGTGAAAGAAAGAGTGAGAGAAAGAAAAAGTAGGAGAGAAAGAGAGAGAAAGAGAGAGAGAGAGGGACAGGGAGGGAGTATGATTGATAACGGTGCTGACAGAACCCCTCTGGCCATGCTCTCTGTGGCAGTTTGGGGAGACAGGGCCTCCCCGCGTGAGACCGAGCTGCCCCTTGCCACTGTCCCAGCACACACTCCACATCTGGTGGGATCGCCCACGCTAGGTCAGAGGTCACGGCACCATGGGGCTACTTTCGGACTCACATCCCCAGAATGCTTAGAGGAAAAACACAAGGCCTGCTGGGGTCCGCCGCGATAATCAGCATTTTGAAAGTACAAGCATGAGTTTAATCACTCCTCAGGAATATTTTTTGCTTTACACAGACCTGGGGAAAAGGTAGAACGATAAAAAAAAAAAAGGAAAACATTGTTTTTAGTCGAACTGTTTTGACACGAAATATCCCCAAAACAAAAGCTCTGTTGAAGGTAAGCACAGATTAGTGTGCTGATGTGCAATGTGTGTCCTGTGTGTGTGTGTGTGTGTGTGTGTGTGTGTGTGTGTGTGTGTGTGTGTGTTCACAATCAGGATATGTGTGTGCATTACTGCCCGTGTGCGAGGAGACAACACTGATGAATTAGAGATAAATAATGAAGTAGCTCGGGGACTGATTTGTGATAGCAAGAGGGCCCATCAACAGAGAACACTAATACTTTTGAATGCAATGCCGTTTGATGTTGATCAAGTTCAACTCGGTTGACAGGGCTGAGAAGACTGTGGGGAGCACAGGGACCGTACTAGAGAACCTACTCAGACAGGTGAAAGAGGAGAGGGACAATACCACTCAGACACACTCACGTACGCAGCCAGTCACACATATAAAACACACACCAAACCACACACACATGCCGAGTAACCCTGATCCAGTTCACAGAGTTATTTAAACACTTTAGCTTTAAGTGAGAGAAGATTTACACTTTGCTTGTATACTTAAAGCACTTTTATTCAATTTTAAAACCTTCTTTTTGATGATTAACTTGGTGAATTTCTTAAAAAATCACAAGTTAAATGATATACTGACCTACCAATTTGTGTCTATAGACATTCATGACATGCCACTGTTCCTTCATTGCTCGGGGCATGGGTCATTTTGAAAGTGTCACCATTTAACCGGGGGGAGGGTTGGGTCTCCATACCTCCAGCATTAGCCCATGTGGGCAGAGTTCGGGTGTGTGGAGAGCGTGGCCTCATTATGAAGGAGATAAAGACCGTTAAGGCTGTTTGGTCTTGGGCCGGCTCCAGCCCCTATGGTGAAACACACCTGCTCCCCTCTTTAAAAAGCCCTGCTCCAGTTTAGCTCTTGGCCACGGACGAGTAATGACCTATCCAGGGGGCCGTAACGCCCGCTTCGTTTAGCCTGTCGTTAAGACCCAGAGTCAGCAGCATACTGCGGCACAGTACCGTGCCAAAACTCAGTACAGGGTGTCCTTGCCAAAGATCTAACATCAAGCCTACTCTGTTAGAATATGGATAACTAACTAGCTAACCACATTAATGAAATGGCAGAATAAATTTGGCAGCATTACTCTCCACTTGAAGAATTTCTTTAGGACATATTGTCGGTTGGTTTGGATACTTTGATAATTCAACTGAATCATCAACATGAATATAAATCAAAAAATAAGCCCTTGTATCTCAGCCAATAGGAACACACTCAAGAATACGGTATCCACTTAGTAATTAGAGAACATAAAGTTGCAGCTTGACACTGTTTGGTTTCTCATTGTTGTCCTGTCTTTGTTGTTACACACACAAGCATTCACAGACATGCACAACCACACTCAGCACAGACACACACACACACACACACACACACACACACACACACACACACACGCATGCATGAATGTGCCCGCACGCAACATGCATGTGCACACACAGACACGCATTCAGATGCACACACACGCATTCACACACACACACAAACGCACTCACACACATATAAAGATTTCCCAGTTTCCCAGTTATGTTTTCATCAAAGCTTTTCTTTGGCACTACAGAGCAGCGTCAGTATGGTAATGTGTTGTGCTGCCTGGAAAGCTGTCAAAAAGCTCCCACCTTGGATGAGAGACCACGGTAATTCAACTGGGCTCCTGTCTTCTGTGTGTTCAGGTCTCCTCATTATTCCGCTTTGCAGGGTAATGGCGTCTTGCGCTGTTTTATCTGTCAGCTCACAGCAAACTATAGTTTTTTAGCCCTGTATATTAGATGCTAACATCAAAGGCAGCTGTCTTGACACAGGAGAGAAAGGAAAAAAAAATGTTGCGTAAAAAAATGGAAACACTCCCGGTAGGCGAAAATTGAATCTCTTTACGTCTGGGGTGATGTGTGT
Organism: Anoplopoma fimbria; assembly: GCF_027596085.1. Classification (NCBI taxonomy): domain Eukaryota; kingdom Metazoa; phylum Chordata; class Actinopteri; order Perciformes; family Anoplopomatidae; genus Anoplopoma; species Anoplopoma fimbria. Next base: position 10,637,494 of record NC_072454.1, on the reverse strand, counting down.
ATTGAGAATAGATTTGCTGGTTGGCGTCTATGTGTTTGTTCTCGAGTAAACAGCAAGGCTTGTTTGGGTGTAACTGTCAGGTATATGCGTGTGCCCCGTGTGAAAATGGGTTTGTTCGCAAAGTGGGAGTTAGAAAAAAAACAGCAACACAAATTCACTCTAGCTGTCTGATCAATGGGGATTTAAGTTACCAGTGACAACTGCATAGCAGATGTCAAGAGACATAGACCCCTCACGTAACGTAGCAATGCTAGCCGCGAGTTCTATCTGCAGATTTTGTGACTTGTCTCTTTTTACCCAGTTGAACGCCTCTGAGAAGTGATTTGTACACGCACCAGTTAGATCATTTTGTTTGGAGTTTTATTTAAGTTTTAAGAAAAGTGTGCTTCCACAACTTAAGTCTGGCACCATCCTCCCCCGCCCCTGCACTCACCTCTATTGGGGCATGTGGGGCTTTTTTGCCCCCTTGGGTGGTGGCAGATTTGTATACAGTATGTGTGTATGTTTACTGCAAGTGTGTGTACGGTGAGGTAAGGTCTGTGTTTATAGGAGTAAATAAATGTGTGTGTGTGTGTGTGTGTATGAGTGTGTTTGGGGGGGTGTAGGGTTCTTCAGAAGACACGGGTAGAGCAAATTAAAACTCACCGCAGGAAATGAGCGCCCTTGGCACTCCTCTTCCCAAGCAGCTGCACACACCCCAACCATCATCTGCCATTTTGACACATCCACGGGGCGTAGCAGGCAGCGACAAGGGGGGAGCGAGGGGTGCCAACGCGACACCCACGGCTGCGAGCATCGCCGGGCCGCAGCCTCCAGCCAAACAGGTGTGTGACATCATGCCGCTGGTTCCTCTTCAGGGGCCCGGGGAGCAGGCTGGGGGACCCGAGCAGAGAGGGGGGTGGAGGAGGAAACAAAGGGAGGTTAGGTCTCTACCTGACAAGCTCATTGATAACGTTTGGGACACGAGCCCTGAAGTCGATGGCAAATTGCCTCTAATGTCTCCCGGAGATCACGGGCCAAAGTCAGGTGCTGGGCGCTAAATGGGCTCATTAGTTATGATTTTTTTCTTCCCTTTTTTGGACTTTGCAAGGAGTTTTAAACACACACAAAAACACACATGCACACGCACACCATGTCAGAGATAGTTGAAGCCAGAGGGCTTTTGCAAACTTGGGACGTCATCATAACTCAAGACAGGGTTATGGTTGAGCCCAAGTGTTGAGACCTTTTCCTCTCAGCTCTTGTAGCACATACAAATTAGGACATCTCTGCTTTGGAGTTTGACTATTTCAACAACTGAGACATTCTGAGTTATCTGGGGAAAACCCAAGTCAAATCGAAATGATCTTAAATCAGTCCAACACAGACAATGAACCCTCGACATTTTTTCTTTCATCAAATCCGCAACCAGAACAAAACTTAACAGTGAGACAACAAATGAAATCAGCACGTACATATTTAGAATTCTCAGCACGTCTCCCACATACACCCCTCTTCACACTTCAGTCGAATCCCCCAGCGACAGATCCTGTAACAGAGGAGAGGGAGGCTGTGAGTAGCCTGGGGGGTTCCTAAAGGCACCCGTCTGGGACCTGCTTCATAATCAGTGGACAGAGAGGATAGTGGTGGTACGGCTTCCCAGAGCCACTCTCTCCCCCTGGCTGCCCGAACTCTGGTAAGCACCCCAGGGCTACCTGTTAAGGTGTTCCCCCTGGTCCAGTCTCTCTTCCCGGGCAAAAAAAACTCACATGCAGTCTGCTGTCTCCAGACTGCAGCGAACAAGATCTGGGTGCTGATTGGATGAAGGGACAAGGAGTATGTTTGCAGATTTTTTTATGTAGAATTGTACACAAATTGATGTTGATGTACACATGCTTATGCATGTGTTGGCGCATTATGCATGTGTGAGCAGAACCACATCTGTTAATGCATGCACATGTTGGTATGCATGTACAAATGCTGTGCATGATTTCTTCTGTTACCAAGAGGAGGTAATATTATTGTTAGTTGTCAAGGAGACATTGCGAGGGAGCTGAAATTACTCACCCACATGGACATAACTGTATGCCAAGTAACAGCCTGGACAATATGAGTCTCTCTGCAGACCTCTTTGGCCCTTATCAACAATAATGCTTGTTAATAATGTGCAATGCCTCTAATTAGTCTGTAGTGAAATTAACTGCTGTAGCCTAATAAGAAATTATCTTCTTGATAATAAAACATTTGAAAAGACAGCAGCTCAGGGATAACGGACACAGTTGAAATACAGCTACTGGTGTGTGTTGTTGGATTTTTACGGCTTTTTAGAAAAATACATTATGACATGTTGTCTAGGATCTGTTTTAGCTGAGTTTTTTTTGCAGTTACTGTAGATATATGTTACATTGGCTGTGTTCCTGTTTCCATAGTCAGGAACAATATTCCCTTGACTGTGCCTCGGGGTATATCTCCTCCTTTCCGCTGTTCTACAGCAGACCTCGACATCACCACTGCTGTTGTAGAAGCTGAAAACACTGTAGTGGTAAGCAACCAAGGAGGCAGGTCTGGGGCTGCAGCCGTGGACTTTCTAATTCAGGCCTTGGCCAAGGGATCTGGGAGACATAGTAGATTTTTAACAAACACACTGGCCATTTCCAAATCTGCCGTGTGTGCTCAGCCGTCCATGGTTCTCCAAGATATCTGGAGGAGAGGGAGGGTGGGTGGGCATTGGGGAGGTGGGGTGTACAAGGCGGAGAGAGCCAGGACTGTGCCGTCTCTCCAGTTTGGTTTGGTCCGAGCACAGAGCCAGCTGGCCTCATTAGGACTTGATGGGAGGCGGGCTGGCATGAGACGTGCACATGCATGCACACATCAACAAATGTAGTGTGAAGCGTGGCCTGATGCCCGAGAAAGACCCACACGAAAGTTTTTTTATTTTTTTTTCATTTTTTATTGAGTGCACTGTGGCTTATGGGCAGAGGGAGTGTATGTTGTGGGAAAACATGATCATTAGTTTATGTCTCTCTTTAAGGTGCTGTCTTTACCTGGCTCACCTGAGCTACTTCAGTGCGCTTGAGTGCTTGTGTGAGGGAAGAGTGAACCATGAACAGGGGCAATGAGGGTTGGGGTTCGATGGAGTGGGGTGGGCATAAAGGGACGAGAGAATATGATTCATGGTAGGGTGGGTTCATCACGAGAGACGGCCGCTGACCTACAGTCTGAGGGCCACTGGACCGGAACCAAGGCCTTGTTCCGACAGAGCGAGTGTAGCGTGAGCTGTGACGGATGGCGCCGGTCTGTTTGAGAGCCCCTGAGCAGGTGTGTGTCTCGCTCACATCTGCAGGCAAGCACAGTGAACCGAGACCAAATGGCAGACGCACGGGGCCCATCGGGTACCTGTGCACTGAGACACACTAATGATTATGGATGCAGGCCTATTAACGGTCACATCTGTAAGGGAGAACAACAACCAGCGCACTGGGAGTGAGTCAGCAGTTTTAACTCCCCTCTGGAACATAGACATGCTGGTGTCAATGTTGGGATAAAAAACTCAAGTCAAAATGCTGCCTTTTCCCTCAGTTCATGTCCAGCTATGGACCTCCGCTCTGCTCAAGCTCCATTGGAAATGATGAGGCGCTCCGGCCTCCTTGAGGGAAGACTTGAGGAAGTTTACTTGTAGAACTTGAAAACCGACACACGCATGTTCTGGATTTTAGCACAGAAACTGAAGGACATTCTGAGGAGGATAAAAAAAAAAACTGCTGTTCCAGCTCAACACTAAATTATCTAATGAATTCATCAACTTAAAAACAGCGTTAAATATTCATTCTAAGAGTATAGGTAATAAATTAAATATAACTCATTGACTTATTATTTAAAAATGCATAATATGATTTGCATAGTTTTATCCTGATAGGAAATAATAATGGGTAGTTGTCTTGTAGCGTCTTTCATGACGGATGAAGCTTCGGTCTTTTTGTTCCCTCATCATCCCTCTCTCCTACTTGCTTCTCATTAAAGTTTTAACAGAGGCTGTTTTAATTGTCAATCCTTTGACAGGTTGATAAAAGCAACTTGACAATTAAGTTCATTGGCTCTGTTATGCATATTAATTAGGTCTTATTTGGGTTTCCATTGTTATTGGAAGGAGCACTCATGCTGTAGCAAAATGTCATCCATTAACTTCCCTCTTCTCAGAACTTAATGTAATTAAGCTTGCTATTGTATGACTAGGAGAGGAGACTCAAGAGAGGGGAACTTTTAGTATTCATTGTATAAATGAGTAATGCCATTCGTGTGACACTGCAACAACGCTATTTCTCCCAAAAATCAGCCATTCACAACTTTATTATCTGTAACAAGTGCTGCCTTCTCTTGTTTGGTTAACAGACAAAGGAAGCTTGCTTTCATGTAATTGTGTGTGTACACATGTGCGTGTACTAGTGTGTGTTTCTGTGTGTTTCTGTGTGTGTGTGTGTGTGTGTGTGTGTGTGTGTGTGTGTGTGTGTGTGTGTGTGTGTGTGTGTGTGTGTGTGTGTGTGTGTGTGTGTGTATGTTTGTGTGTGCATCCATACGTGGGTTTGTTTATGTATGTGAGAAGCAGAGATAAAGTGAGAGAGGGAGTCAGAGGGGAAAATGAAGCAGGACATAAAAGGTGAGAGAGAGGCTCAGCATTGGGAGGGAGGGGAAAGGGAAAACGAAGGAGTGGTGGGGTTCGAGGTGGGGTGAGGGTGTTCCAGCAGATTACCCAGTGCACCTTGCTCAACTCTGCAGGCCCACACACTCACATCAAAGTGGTACCCCCTATCTGCCCGAGGCTTAGTCGGCCCCTGTCCACCCCCCGTGTCACTCCATACATCCTCCCGTTCATGTTGAATAATTGACAGTTCTGTTTTACATGCTCAGCATTTGCCAGGACATGGAAGTGTGACTCCAAACAGGGCATGACTCTGAGAGGTGCTGTGCGTTGGGTGGACTTCATTATAGTGCCCTGCTAATGCTCCGTGCACACCCTGAGCTGAATACCATCAAGCATAATCCATGGAGGAATTGTGTTTTGGAACAGAGCGGTTGTTGCGGTGATAAAGATGCATTTTTTGCTGCGGTTTTATCGAAACTTAATTGTCCACATAGCTTAAAGAGTTTCCCTTCCCACATGTGAGTTGACAGCAGGTTTCATTTCCAAGCCAGGTTTATGGAGGGAGCAACAACTCCCTTCGTTACAATGCGTCTGTTTCGGTTTCCTTCTTTGAAGACACTATGTGCTGTCTGGTGTGCACTTACATTCTGAATCTGCTGAACTTGTTGGATGTCACTCAAGACCAACAGAACGGCCGTCCATAGCAAAGGACAATGACTGCCATGGGTACGTGAAGGGGCTAGAGTGTTTGTGCCAGGGCGATCTCTGAAGTCAAATAAGCCATTATCAGTCTGTCAAGCCAGGTCTCATTTGAGGTCTCTTAATAACAGTTAGGCAGTTTGGTGAAGTCTCTATCAATACCCTGGTAATAGCTTTTTACAACTACTGTAGAGAAATTAGACAGAGAACTAAAGTGATAAAGTCGGGTTGCAACAGGGTGCTGAGTTCCTCTTGTAATTATACCCTCTGGTATATGCGCTGCATAAAAGAAATATCAACATATGTCTAATGTTGTGTCTTTGCATCACATGGGTTTGTATGGAGATTTAGTCTTTGGTGTAGCAGCGTAGTATGGTATAGTCCTTAAAGCAAGGGGAGAAAAGGCCTTGCTGTTCATTTGATAGTTTACCTTGACCCCTGAAGTGTGTCGCTCGCACCCTGAGGGCTTGGGCTGGCAAAACCTTTCTCAGTCCCCCCTGGGAATGATAATCTCAACGTGGGCGTTTACTATGGACACCAGACACAACACCATTAGCCACAGCTCCGCTGCTGCTCATTAGGACCCCCGATCGATATAGGCGGCCACAGAAATCGCCAGTGCTGCGGAACCAGCGATCACTCTTCAGAGTTATTATCGTAAACAGTACTGGCCACAATTTAGGACAGTACCGCACTTTTTCTGTTTCTATCGGAAACAGAGGGTTGGGAGGGCAATAACTGAAGGACTGACTTCTAAGGACAATATGTTGTATCACTTCTGAACTTTGTGCTGTGTGGAGTCATGCCTTGCAATAAAATTAGAAGCAGTCAGGAAGCATTACTGTGTATGCTGCTCTGTTCTCTTGGGTTTGGCATTATGACATGGTCGCAGCAGAAAACACTGACACAGATGAAGTTCACTCATTACTGCAAAGATATTTGAGTGCTGATGTCAACCGTATTGAGTGTCAAAAACAAATGAGTAGGTTAAAGCACAGCTACATCATTTGCTGAGTTTGCAAAGCAACCCGTTGCACGACATAATGTGTTTCGAAAAAACAAAAAAAAGTAGAACTCTATGAGGTTAAAATGGGAGCAACTAGATGCAGAAAGACCACACTGTCTTTAAAAGGTTTCAACACACAGTGGGACAAGATAATTTAATTATTTTCCAATTCTTTCCCTCCAAAACATGGGGTGTGGAGACATAAGTCACAGGAAATTGTAGATGAAAAGACAAAAAAAAAGGATAGTCCATTGGTTTGTGGCAGAGGAGAGAATAATATTGAGGCAAAATTGTGAAAATAAGAAAAAGGGGAGATGTATTGATTTTTGGTGGAGCCAGGGAAAGAAAAGAGAGGGAATAAAGAAGTGCTCTTTGGCCGATGTGTCCAAATGATGTCTCAGGGGAGGTTCTTAATGGTAGGGGGAGGGGTGGAGGGGGTTAAGGGGGTGAGGTGGGGGTGACGGGGGCAGGTGCCTACCCTGACTAAGGCATGGAACTGCCCTTAGGCTAGGGCTAATGGTATTGGCTGAGCTTACTTTAAGCAGCTCTTTCCTAATGGCCAACTATGAGTGTGCCACAGGATAGACAGGTATTGATTGGTTCAAATGCTCTTGAGTTGACAAGAACTGAAAGTCCCTCAAGCATATACAATCTTGCAGCAAATTATGTCACACGGAAAGGTGATTAAAAACAGAAGCTTGGGGCAGGCACACTCATTAAAAGTGTATATGATATTTCTCTTGTCCTTGTATCGCGCGCTCTTCTTTGTGTTTATTTCTTTTTTCTGCCAAAGCCTTTGTCTCTCTGGTGTTTGTTTTTTCACCGTTTCCCTGATTGAGAAACGTCTGTTTATACATTGTGAAATCTTCAGTCTTCGAACCTTATTTTCCATAATAGAGATCGAGCGTATTGACTGTTGGACCTCCATTGCATCAGTCAAAGCAGTGCACAAGCTGTAGTTATGCTCTTCATCAGTGGTGTAGAATTGTCATTTGAATAAAGTCAAATGGTCTGACCTTTAAAAAAAAATGAATACAGGTTTGATGGTTATATTCTCCTTAAAAAAAAGGTGCAGCATACAGCTATAGTATACAGAGAACAATGCCATATATTTGCTTTGTTGCCATGCCCCCCTTCCTCATACACACATACAAAAAATGCTGTGTACAAGATTTTCTCTTATTCACATGGGGCGCTTTCTAGACTGCTTGAGGCATCTGCTTTGATTGCATAATTCCCAAGAGACGAACAACACAAAACAAAAATACTGACTGAATTCAGACTTATAATATACCGAACAAATAACATACCAGCTCCACTCTTCAAAACCATAGTTCTCTAAAGAAAAGGAATTGGAGAGTAAATTCAAAGTTGAAAGCTTAGCTCTTTCCCAGTGAATGCAGGGATGAGGGTGAAAGATGAAACAAACTTTTTTCCTGGCTGAAAATGTGCAGCATTACCAAAACAAATAGGCAATAGCGTACGCATTTACGTACACTTTGACTTAAGTGGCACATATCTGAGATACTTTAAAACATTTTAAAGCCGTAAATGCTGCAGATATTCCAGGAATGGCTGGTGAGGAAACGTTTTATTATGCAGGGGTAATACAACAGGTCCCCCACGTCATCTGCTGCTTTGCCAAGTGTAGCATGACAGTTTCAAGCAAAGTTAACAGTGTTGAACAAATGAAAGTTAAATGAAATGACGGGTCCTTTTTCCTCAGGAAATGAAAAAAAACAAAAAAGGAGAGAAAGATTTTCTGCATCCAAATGATACGGCTGCGCTCAAAGCTCACAGTTTTCTTCTCTTTCGATTAAATGCTCTTTCTCTGGATGTTTGTGCTTTACAGTGGAGTGTGCTACATCGCTACTTTCTTCTCTACAGGGGCCCCTGGGCTCCCCAAGCAATAGGAGTAAATTAGAGTGCACCTGTTCCAGCTCCAAGATAAGCCATCTCCAGAGGATTTCCTCTGAGTAAAATGAAGTGAGTGAAGAATAAACAGAATATCACAGCATTACTCCGCCAAGGTGAAGTTGCTGCTGCTCTGGGGACACGGTTCGTTTTGCACAACACCCAGCAAAATATCCTCTATAAACCTCTGTATGTAAGACTGTAGGAATGGTCTCTGCTCACAGCGGAGAGAATACGAGCTGCACTTTTGTGTTCCAACCAAGGCAGTGAGTCTGCTGCTCGACTGTATCTACTCACAACCTTGACTTGAAATGCTCTTATTTGTGGTCTGGGTTTTTGTGGTTTGTTTCCAGCATGTTTTGACTCTGTGTCAACACATCTGCGATAGTCAAACATCAAACCACATACTTCTCCTTTTTTCCATTTCTGTACCACTGCCAAATATTTTTGAAAGTATCTAATTAAGTCAACTAAGAAAATTGTCAGTACATTTCTCCCCTCTTCCCATCAGCATAGCCACATGAGTAACTCCTTGTATGTTTCTTAGCGGAAATAAAAGACGTAACCCCAGTGTGATGCCCAAAGACCACTGACCGTAGATATCTAGAATGCAAAATTCACTCAGTTGGTTTACACATAAAAGGCATGGATAATTAGAGGAAAAATGTAATTCATCATACGTTTGATAATCAGTCTGATTTGGTCTCCTATCTGCACCAGAGCATTCAAATAACCCCCCTACTATTAGCACCCCACTCTCCCTCACACCAGTAGTCTGTTTTACCCTCTCTTTGTTCCCCTACAACACATTATCATTATTGTAGCTAATTGCATGGTTTGCCTTGAAGTTGTGCTGGAGACTCGTGATCTGGGGTTGAAACGTGGACAGGGATCCAGTCTTCTCCACAGCTTGCTTTACACTACTAATTGCCGTTACCACAGGATAAGGCATGCTCCTCGCTGTGGCCAGCCGGACGAGGCTGGAACAGGCACGGGGCGGGTTTGGTGGGGGGGATACTATCACACAAGGGTGGTAAGACGTGGGAGGGAGAGCCAAGGGTGGCATAACTGAAGTGGGATGGGTAGACCAGATTGGGGAGGGAAAGAATAGCGGTGGGTGGTAAGCGGGGGGGATGGAACCGGCGTTAGATGTAGGTCAGCGGGAGTGGAGTACCCTAAAGATTACAGTTGGTTAGTGCGACCCCTCTCTGACAGGATCTGAGCCTTTACTCCCTGCAGAGGTGGACCGTGGCATTTGGGAAACCCAGCTATTAGTGAGGCTAATAAAGCCCGGGCAGAAAGTTTTGAACCTCCGGTAGTCCAGAGACATTGTCCTGCCACAGGTCCAATGGCTGGATCTTAGTTAATATCGTCCTAAATTACTGCACAGGGTCTTTAAATTTGTGTTAATAAGACAGTGGAGCTGCGGTGTGGTGTGTAAAAGACATCTATAGGCACCCATTTTCATTTTACAATCTCTGAAAAAATAATTGTGTTTTTATGAGCACATCTTTTTATTATCTTTGTTTATTAAAGAAGTGTAAAGTGAGCGATGAGTTCATCTAACTCTGAAAATCTGAGATTTGTGCGCGCTCTATAGTTTCTTAATTCAGATGGGAACGTTAGTTTTACACCACAGTATCAACTTCCAACTTCAAAATGAGTCAGAGCTCCCCGATGGGGTTTTAGAAAAAGGAAATGGAATCACAGACATAACTAGTGACAAAGCCTCCATCACCTCATAGAAGATCTCACTCCATCTGTGAGAACTTTGGGTTTACCCTAGAAAAATAATAAATATCCTCTTCTCATGGCTGGCGCTGGTTTTGTTCAAAAGGTGGTTTCAAGACCAAACAAAGGAAATGGTGTCATTAATGATATATATATTATGAACTAGGGCCTCTTAGAACAGTTTTCTACAAATGCATGGATAAGGGGTTGATCTCTTTCCTAACAAAGGATCTCTAAAATATGAAGTGAAAAGCTACCCAAGATGAAGGTGGTAAAGAAACAAGCGAGGAAGAGCCTATTTCCACAACACAAACAGATTTCCTGGCCTTTAGCAGTCTCTTACTGGGATACTTTGAGACATATCCATCAAAACACAGCTGTATTCATTCATATTTCATACCTCCTCCTTCTCCCAGTGCTTTAACACTGTTCTTTGATCAAAGGAGAGAAGTCAGATCACAACAGGAAGGTTCCCTGTCAGCCAAGAAGGAGAAGGAAGGCCAATTCGCTACTGTACTGTACATGCTACCATATAGTTTGCTGTACTTCAACTTCAATCACAAAATAAATTGGAAAATATATAAATGTCTTGCAAACGCAAAACTAAGAACATGAGAGGAATGTACGAGTTCCAACCGATGAAATGCTTTTATATGAATTTCCACATTTTATAATGAGCTCGGTACGGCTCCACAGCAAAATTGTACAAAATACTTTTTGTTATAAACACAAACTCCATCAGTCAGCGTGCAGGAAAATTAACAATTTTCTCACAGAGCTAGAGATGATTGATTGAAGTCTTTGTTCGATTTAGAGGAATAACAGTTTCTGCAAACTTAAGTGATGGAATTGCCGAAAGACCCGACAGCCAGGAGCAGATTCAAAACACGCAGCTCAAGAGTGTCACCATGTGGAGACGTGTGGATACGACAAAACAGTGGGAGAGCAGACGCTTCACCTCAGAAAGCAGCTCAATAAGAGCAGCCGTAGCTTCATTCCTTCTGTGACCAATTCCTTAGTTTTTGTTTAACATATTTTCTCCAATTAAATTTCATGTCAACTGCTTTACATTAGGTCTTCTGCGTCCCTCTTTACCTCACCTCGGCCATATCAATTCCAAGACATAGCACTTCCAAAGAGCCTTTTCAGTAAGGCTCTGGGAGAAAAAGTGTTTGAAGACCTCCCTGACATTTAGACTCTCTCTGAAGATGACTTTGCCTTCTACTATAGCCTGCGGGAACATAGTAAGACCCACACTAAACTTCAATTGATATGCAGGGCCAGATTACTCCAGGGGAAATTATCATTCTGTTCATAATAAGAGCCACAACAAGCACCTGGAAAATGACTTTATTATACACTCCGCTTCAATAAAAGTTTCCTATGACCCATCGGAAACACACACATGGTGCACGAAGCATAATCGCGATGAAATGAAAACTATATTATGCATATGATAGAATGCGTATTTGATGGTGGGCTGAGCGAGGATGCACATCTGCTCCGGTGTGCTTGATTGGCAGGTGTGTTAATGCGGTGCTGTAGCCTTGGATGGAGGTGCTCTGAGACCTCTTTTTCCTGAAGCCATTATCCAAATATGTTCTGTTTTTCAAACAAATGAATGGCACAAAAATCAAAGTATCAAAAATGTATTGCCCTTCATAATGGAATTCCCTCTGAGCAAGGACATGTAACAATGGGCCATTCTCAGCTTCCTGTGCTTTCCCTCTCTATATGCCAATGGATGTGACCTCCCCAGCTTTAACAATGGGGCATCGAGCAGCATAAGAACTTGGCTTCTCGCCACAGTCACTACGTGCAGTAAGGTTGCTTTTATCTTTGTTGTTATATTTAAGGATGACATCCTAGCCTGTCGGCCTCTACTATTGTCTTCACCGTGATTATTTTCTACCGTTGTTTAGCCCCAGTTGTGGCTCTTTGATGAAAAGGTCGCCACTCAATTGGAAAACAGTCATTAAAATGCGGTGGGTACTATTCACCAGTGTGCATGGGGAACCAACTCAACTGAGCTGGTTAATCAAAAGTTAATTATATAATTTTCATGCAGATGAGGGAAACATTCAAATGATTCCCACCTCTACAATCATTACAAAAAATAAATAAATAAATAATTCTAAAATGCTATAAAATGTTCAGGGACCAGGAGGCTGTAAACAATATGAAGTTTAATTTGAGGTAAACAAAGTGAATATTCACCAGGGGGTCCGGGAAGGAGAAAGTGAGGTTAAATCAAATTTGGAAACATAGATACCAGCAGGTTTTGTTGTCCTGATATACGTGCAATTAGGCAGGTCCTTGATGAGGACACTGGGACGGAGAAAGTTGGCTTTCACAGCAAATGCTTTGGGATTATTTATAGGGAATTTATGGGATTTTATGCTTTATCTGTAAACATTCATTATTCTCACACAAGTATACCAAATTGAATTAAAACCATATTTTAGGAAATGTTGTAAAAGGATAATTATCCTTTATGGGGATGCTGCAAAATTATTGAAAACTCCATAAAGATAAGGATAAATCAATTCAAGCAAGTCTCATAGTGACTCTCAGAAGAAAATGCCCAGGAAAACAATTTATTCTGTAACTTTGTCAAAGAAGGTGAAGTAGAATGTAACACTTAAATAAAAAATAAAAAAAATTCTTAGTCTTTCCTCATCAAAGGAAATGATTGTGTTATGCAAATTACAACCATGAATATTAAACCAGCGATGTGAAGTATCACAAATGAACAAGCATTGTTCTGGAAGTGCAATGGAATGTGGTTTAATTTCTTTTTAATTCTATGTGCTTTTATAGTGTTCACCTTTTCCCAGTTGTGCCAGCGGGTTTGGGTTCATTGGCGTGCATTACAACCACGCTCTAACAATGCAGGGCCTCCACGGTGTCAGCACAGTTCATGAATCCTAGCCCCTTATGCACCAGGCGATTAGTATGGTGCTCTGTCTGTGGGGCTTTGCCAGAAAATGAGTTCTCTTTAAAACATATGCCCCCTGCTGATTCCTTTCCTTTCCTGATATGAAATTCCAATTTTTATAATGAACACCAATTTCCCGTCCAGAGAGGAGGGGGAAGAAAAGTTTTACACTCTCTCTGTTTTGGATGGTTGCAGTTATCCTAAATTAGTGAGAAAGCTGTTGTAGACATCACAAGCATAAAATATATTTTGTCTCTTTCAGTTTTGAGGGGCTAATCAACATTTAGGTACGAACACAAAAATCAGCTGGTGTAATTTTCCACATCACATATGCACACGACTGGTGTGGCAGAAAATACAATTACCAAAACTGTAACAAATTCAATTAAGTCATTGATTTCTAATAAATTGGCTTAATCACCAGCTGTTGTCATGCTAAGATTGTTGTGTCACAAGTTTGTCATGCTTGTCGGTCGTGGCAGCTTTACAAAGGCAATTTTATCTATTTAACGTCTTTCAAACTGCATTAAATATTCAATTAGCATCCCAATGACCACATCTATAAAGTGAGATTACCAACTGATAATCTGATTGAACAAAACATTTAATCATTTCATCAGATTTCAAAAACTTTATTACAATTTCAAATGGATTTAAATGTTACAGACATACATGTTATTGATCCGTGAAATAAATGTGATGATTTGTTGAAGTCGGTATCTTGCACTCGAGCGGTCCATCACAGGTGTCGATGGAGATGCAAATACAGTCCTTTTTTTTCATTCTTTTTTTTTGTACCTCCTCAATTATTTGGGAACTTTCTCTTCCGCTCAAGATGACTGTAATCATCATTAATCTGAAGAGATTGAAATTAAATCTCAGTGAACAGTCTGATCTGCTGCTTGAATATTTCATATAACAAATGTATCAATCTTCATTTATATATACAGCACCAAACCCAAAATATTTCGAGCAAATTAGCATTATTGGCCAACATTCAAAAAGCTTAAATTAAGCATTCACACATTCACTCATGCAAAAAGGGAAAAATAAAAACAGTCATTGAGCACTTTGTATATTGTCATTGCTGCTTTGGAACACAATGGCACACAGTGGTGTAGCGTACATTAATATTGTACAATTGAAGTAGACATTGGTGATAAATTATGTATAATAAGCACTTACTGCATTGTATGGTCTAAGTCTCTCTTGGGTCTGGGCACTCGCCTCTTCAGGAAGAGAAACCACTCCTCCTGTACCCATCATCTAAGTACAATAAAATAGACATTTTAGTCAACGAAACCAAGGTTGGTATGAAATCTAAACCCAAAAGCATATTTACAGCACAGTCAAAAAACATTTTTATAGCAGTATTTCTTTTTAGATTTTGCTTTATATTTCATAAAGACACCACATACCCGGAAACGTTGGACTCCACATATTAATAAAAATAAAATCACTCACCCTGATGGTTGCCTCCAGCTCTCCCACACTTCTCTTTCCACCTGGAAGCCACCCATAGGACCAGTGCTGGGCCAGGGTGACCTGGACCACCAACGCCAACAAAAACACTTGCACCATCACTCTGCTGCTCGCTTCCATTACAGCTGCAGAGGAAGCCAAATTTGTAATAAAACCAATAATGTCACAGCCTTCACTCTCACAACTCCACGGCTCGTAGGCCAGGGGTCATAAGAATTACAAACAGCATTTTAGACAGTAATTAAGAAGAGGAGCAATTCTAACTTAATGAACATTGAACAAACTTCATTGAGGACTGACTCACCTCTGTATTTGCCTTGTTTGCATGTGGTGCATTAGCCAGAGGGGGATTTTTATAGGTGTTAGAAGACTGCTGTCAGGATTATAATCCCCTCTCTGCAGGTGTGACACATTTACTGACTAATGGAACACAAAATACTGCTAATGGAGCTGGCTAAGTGCTCAGATATGCTGGCATCACCATGAGGGTTCAAACAGCATGAAATATATATCAAAAACATTATTGTGTTTGTATCGAACGCATCTGTGTAGGGGCAGACAAAAAGACAACATTAAGTTGAAACCTGTCATTTCTCTCCATCTATAATTTATTGGAATCAGCTTTTAGCAAACAAGTAGTAATTCAAATCCGTACAGATTCAAAAGGCAGAAACATCAATCAAACAAGATGCTTGTGCATTTATGTTACATCAGCTGGAAGGCCTCACTGTCATTGCCCTTATTTCTTCTTCTTTCAGCATGGCAATACATTAAACTGAAATCCACAATGCAGTTATCATTGGAGATAATTAATGACCACAACAAGAATTTATGTACAGTAAATGAACAAAATGATCAACGTGTCATGTATAAACCCATTTTACGATTTAATGGAAGTACAAACACAATAGAAAGTTTTTTTTACCCAAACTTAAGACTTCCAAGCACACTGTTCTACAAAGAATTAAGCGGAAGCCTTGCAAAATAGACGCTTTTGATTTTGCAGCAATGTTGGGGCTTCCTTGTTTAATATGAATATCAAAACATTTCAAAATGCCTGTGCATGCATATTTCATATTTGAGCTGAGCACTGGTTCTTGATATCAGTGCTTTTTACATTTCCAGACGAGGTTCAACTGCATCTCTTATCAAGTCTTTTACTAAAACACACATTTCCACAGGGTTTATCTTCTGGATTTCTCACACATTAATTTGCAACAACTATTGTTAATGTACATTTTGTTATCCTTATACCTTATAATATTCTAAGGGGAACAATGAATTGATGATCCATACAGGATACAATCATTCAAACCAATGCACTTTTAGAAATGTGTCTATTATATTAAATGAACAAACATCTGGCTTATCTGTATTAAAATTGTGTCACTTGGTGACAAGTTTTTTCATGATTAGAATTTTCTTTCTAATCAATATGGCACTGCTTTATGCAAACATGCAAGTGTAAAGTCTGCTTGCTAATGTGAATAAAAATGGATAGAGTAATGCTTGGCTGTAGAACACTTAAAAGAATGACACGTTCAGATGTTATAATATATTATTTTCTGCCTTTTCCAATGTGGGCTAATTGCATTTTGCAGCGTCAGGCACCAATCCACTAAGTAATATTGCCACAGGCAACACAAGAAAGTTGATGAAGTTGAATAAAATTGCAACAGGCAGCAGCTGTTAAGTTATTCACAGACAGCAGTGAGGAAATTTGCAGCATCTAACAGAATGAGATGTATCTTGAGTTTTGTGTTTTTGTTTGAGCTCAAACTAAATCATAAATACTATTCACACATGTCAGACAGGACATGGTTTCAGCAAAAGCAGCAATCATTAAAGCCTACTTATAAAATACACAATTTATTCTCCTCATATCACTCAAAACATGTTCAGAGGGGAAAATAACATACATGACTAATGTAAGCCACAGGCATTGTGGTCAGTAAGAAAATAAAGCAGAAATAAATAAGATGCATGGACTCTACAACACATCAGTGATGCATTTCAGGTAGTGAACAATACATGATATATAGTTCTAAACACATTATTTATATTTAAATATTTGTTTATTGACACTCATAATGTTGCAACATATGCAAAACATATATTCAAGAACCCAACCCACCCATTAATAAACCACTATAATTTCTATATTTGACATTTTCGGATACTTGAAGATCAAGCAATCCTAAAAGAGACAGACTCTCCTGGAGCACAGATGTTTTTTAATTATATTAAGTATGATACAATTATTATTTTTAATCTGTAATCAAGTGCAAAATGTAAAAAGAGTTTGCTTTAGAAAAGAACATTCAGAAAAAAGAAAAAAAAAAAGAATTAATTTGACATAAGTATACAGAACATTATCCGACAGGTATTATTTAAAATTGGCGTAGTCTGAGAAAATCTCAACAAAATCCTGAACCACTCTGTAGCAGTAGTCGTATTGCTCCTGGAAGGAAAAGCAGAAGGGAAAGTGTTACTGTGCATATACGTGCAGAAATGATTCCAAACACAAGTGTGAGTAAGCTGCACAGAAGGTTTGATATTATCTTGTTTTCCACCTACCACAGTCTGAACCATGTGTGGTCTCTGCATGCGTAAACTCTTAACTGTCTGAAAAACGTCTAGGAGGCCTTCAGCTTTCACCCTCTCCAGAATGTTACTGAGGGCAATGAAGGTGCCGGTCCGACCCGCACCAGCGCTGAAACATGAAGGAAAACACTATCAGCTGCCACATAATGCAGAAAACTGGACGGCCTTGGAAAACGTTAGTAGGATAAGGACATTTAAAATTCAAACCGCTTCTCAGTTCCTTAACAATAATGCTGCAATGCAACTCTTGTAATCTTTGCAGCAAATCCTTTTTCCATTTGAATGAAAAAAAGTTTGCAAGAGAAAAGGTGACCTTTGTGTAATAGTCCTAATAATTATCCTCACTTAAAGAGAGGCTAATCCAAATGCTAACACTAATCAGTTTGGAAGCTCAGTGTTTGACTGAGTCAATGTTTACAATGACGCTGGGATGGAGAAAGAAAGACGGGGAGCGAGTGCGAGAGTGATGTGCGATTCGGCAGAGAAGTGTAGAGAGACGTTGGGGATTGCAACGGGTTAGCCCCATTTCCCAGGGGCAGAGAAAAAGCTTTAAAAAGCCCTTCTTAGACAAGTGGTGATGAAGGAATAGAAGAGAGTGATGACACCATTTCCTGTCGTTAGCTCATCTTATCAGATTAATCATAGTGGGAGTCAGAGGAGATTTCACTTTGAGAGGTTTTAATTGACTGTGAATCAGTGGATTGGATCAATCCCACAGGGGCATGCTGCTTTAGAATCACTTCACCTGAAGCTAGGTTCTGATCAAAGCTTTCACAGCTAAGTCTTTATAAGGGATCACATAAGTGGTTTAGGCATAGAACACCAGGTCTACTGAGGCAAAATGTAGAATTTACTGTGACAGTAATTTGCAGGAAAGAATAAAAAATTAGCTGTAAAAAATGTAATTCATTCCTATATCACAATGAGATTCAGGTTATCGGGTGATAAACGCACGGTGAAAATGAAAGGAGGTGAATTAAAAGCATGACTCGACAGAGATATTATTCGGTTTACTTTATATCAGTTTCATCTGAGTATGCACATTACGGTGCAAGAATAGTCAAACTGAAGTTCCTCACCTGCAGTGCACAATTATGGGACGGTTTCCAGACTGCTGCTGCTGCCTCTGCACAGCGGCAATGATGTCAATCATCCCTCTTCCCTCGGCTGGTATTCCGATCTCAGGCCATCCGTGGAAGTGGAAGTGTCGGACATGTTGTGACTGTTTTTCCTGGTGAGATGGAGAGTTTATGATGTTATTTTAGTGCAGCTAAAAATGGTGGATATTTCATGAACTTTAAACTGATAGCACAATGAAAACAGGGGGGGGGGGGGGGGAAATATGTCAATTAATATTTTATTTTTTACATCTTTTAAATGTTATAGTTGAACGTTACGCACCGGTCTGTAGGTGAGCACCATGTCTTTGAGAGTGAAGGTTTCACAGTGTGTGTCTCCAGTCAGCTCAACAGTATAATCTCCAAATGTTACACTGCCCTCTGATGGCCAATACTGGAAACACTTTTCCTGGATTGGAAAGGTCAGATGGAAATACAATTAGACTTCATTTGACTGATTTATATCTTATTTTTGTTATTATATTATAAGAGTGCAGCACAAAAACTATATAAAACCATTAAATACATACAAAGACTGTCAGGAATAAGAAATAAGTAAAATATGATTATGAAATAACAGAACAAAAAAAGATGGTTTAAATGTGCAACTCAAGCACCATACTGTACCTGCTCCCTTTCTTTGAGTTCGGTGAGCATAACGATTGAATGACACCTCCACTCCCACACCATCCTCCAGAAGTCCTCCACTGTGTGAGACAGTGGGCCCTGGGTTGCGATAAAATAGTCCTTCTGCCTGTAGCCCTGGAGGGCAGATCATCCGGTAAACAACACATGCCAGTGTAGCAAACATAATATTTTGCATTGTTTGTAAAGGAAACAATGAGCTTTATATATATTTATATGGGAAATCCATACAGGAGGTCGTGAGGGAGTGCTTACATCAATAAAGGAGGCATTGATGTAGTCGGTGAACTCCTGTCCTCTTCTCACTGAGAGTATTACTCGGTTGAAATCATCTGCAAAAGAAAAAAGGGAAACGAAACTTTCCACAAGTGATTCCTAATAAAATAAAAGTTTTAGAAGGCCGATGGAAAAAAAAACAGTCAAGTCAAACTTTAGCTGTGTTATTAAGGCCACATTTTTCACTGTAAAACGTTGTAGCCAGGCTTTCCATTCCCTCTGTACTCTCTACTTTAAGTCATGATACAAGCCCTATTTAAATGCCATTGATCACACAGACATGATCTGATTAGACAGATATCTGTGTACGGCGTCTATCAAATCACCAGCAGGGATACTTTGATGTTGCTTGGATGTGATGTATTATGGAAGTGTTCGGAGTATCGGAGCAGTCCTTACACGGAATGATCTGAAGCACCCGGTTCTTCTTCATGTTGGCAGGAAGGTTCCCGGTTCTCATGTTCTCCTTCATTATGCGGACGTTGGTCAGCTTCTGAAGGGGAGAAAAAAAAGAGTAGATTGAAATGATCCAAAAGTTTGTTTTTATCAGTGCAGGGCAGTAAATATGCTAGTAAATATGGTGACCCGGACAATATTTAATAAAACAAAATTGCAACAAGTAAAAACACAGAGGCTGGACAAAATATTTTGCATTTGTGAAGAAGTGGGCAAAGAAGAATAACAAGAAGAATAACAAGAAGAAGAAGAGGCATTATGTAATAATTTCATTTAGCAAGTAGGAAACTGTCAGTAGCAAAAATGAGAATGTTTCACCAAGCTATCGTTCGTCCTACGTGGAAGATGGTGGTGTCTTTTTTTTTTTTTTTTTTTTTTTTCTCATTTTGGTTGATTCAAATCTTTTTGTTTTATGTAACTACAGCCAAGAATGGTACCCTGGGCAAGTTTTCCATGAAAATATACCAACGCAGAATGATGTGGCCGATTAATTACTGACTGAAATGTGAGTTTCTGTCTTCCTACCCTGAACTCCTCCTCCAGGCCCAGCCTGTCGTGGGGAGCTCTGGTGTTGTGAAGCCTCTGCAGATGGCCCTCCAGAGAGCACACATCTAGCTCTGTGTCTCCATACAGATAGTACTCCAACAGAGCCTGGTAGATGAAGGAGTACTGCATCTGAGGAGGAAGACAGAGGTAGAAGTAGTAGTTTCAGTTTGCCAAACTATTTCCTTCTATATTTGTATATCATAGACGTGGTTGTTTTCCACGTCCTTGCTTGTTTTTTTTTTGCCACAACTAGAGCAGTGAGTTGAGCTGTCTGTCCAAAAGGTACAACAGGTCGGAGAGGGTCAAATCTTACATCTGTCTGGATGAGCTGACAGCGCTGTTCCCGTATTCTGCTCACAGAGCCGAAGACATCCACCCTCTGTTCCATGTGCATCATGTCGATCATGCTGTCAATGACAATGAACGTCCCCGTCCTCCCCACCCCGGCACTGTGGACACACAGACAATAAGAAGGCACAAGGTCTTCTCTGTAACAAAGTGTCGCTGAGAAAAAGAATGTGGCGGATAATACCGTATCGATATTGTACAAATAGAGACACCGCAATAAAATAATACACAATACAGAATAATGGACATGATATATTAATACAAATAACGCTTTTGCATTCTTGTTTGTATATTGCAATGCTATCCCCTATTTAACATACACATCAACTGTGGACAGCCTCAAGCATGTGTAAAAGTGCTTCACCTCTGAAGCCCAAACACACTCCTAACAGATTTACAAGGGTCATTTGGGCAGACGGCACCACTGGGAGCAGAGCTGGGATTCCACAGCGGGGTGTTGAGGCCTCCTCAGTGGGCCCCATTCAAGAACAACAGTCCCCGAGCACCTGTTGCAACAGTTGCTACAATCGGCTGCTGATTTCTTTGGTGAGGCTTTACACTGATTAGCCCGACAAAACATATGCACATACCATAGTTATTGATGCTCCGCGTTTGACCTACAGTAAAGTTCAATCTCTAGCATAACAGATCCTAATGAAATGATAAAAAGGTCCCTATTAGGTCTATTTAACAAAACATGATGCTATTTTAAAGAAGTGTATCTTGAACCTCTTATTCCACAAAAAGCAAAAGAAATATTCTGACATAAGCCCCATTAAACTGCTGATTTTTTTCACGTACCATTTATTTTTTGTTTTGCTCATAGATTTATTGCAAAACAGGATAGTTATCATTCAAAAAATTGTGATTTCTTCTCCTTAATAATTACTTCAATCAACTCTGATGCTATTATATCTCATCTTCTGGCTGTCTGGCTTCTGTTATACTACACATTTTTACCTGCAGTGCACAACAATGGGTCCAGCATAGGATGGATTGACAGCCTTGACCTTCTTGAGGAATTTCAGCATGCCGATGGGTGAGAACGGCACCCCGAAGTCTGGCCAGCTGGTGAAGTGGAGCTGGGTGACCAGCCGCGGAGCTCGTGCACCATCGCTGCCCTGCTGTGAAGCACATACACACAAAGTTAAAGCCTGCGCAGACAAGATTACTCTACAAACTACTTTACCTACTGGAAATAAAACCTGAAATTAACTGAAACATTTGGAGAAAAAAAATTGTCCTTTTGCTACTTGTGACAGAATATAATTATTTAACATGTGTACTAGTTTGCCTCTGCCTCGCTCTCGTGTCTCATGAATGCTCTCTCAAGAGAACGTTATTCTCTTGAACACGTGGTTGTTTGGTGTTCAGAGAGCCGAATGTAAAAAGCACCCAGTCTGTTCAGCTTGTACTGCAGCGCTACAGCACAGTTTTCACAGAGTCAGAGAGGATATCTGTACTTCTCTGGCTTCAAATGGAAAGGGAACAAAGTGAATTGTGCAGTCTGAAGGCTTCTCGGTACACTGAGACGGCACCCTACTTGGCAGTCAAAAACACAGGAAGAGAAATACAGATACTGTGAGTGTATGAAGCTCTAAAGATGAGACATTTGTACAGTGTTTACTCTAGGTTAGATACACCTACATATTGATGATTTCATTTAGTCTATTGTATACATCCTTTAATATTCTTTAATGTGTTTCCATACTGGTTTTCATTTATGTATTATAATTTGCATCCTATTATAGGTTTGTTAAATATACCCAGGGGGAACATTACTTTTAGTACACCATCCCAATGCTGCTTTGTTTCAATTTTAATTTGACTAAGAATTTAGCTATTATGATAACAGATTTTTATAGCAATTAACAAGTATATTAAGAACAATATTTAAAAAAGCACAGGTATTTTCAGAGCATGTCTAGATTAAAGCATTATTTACCCTAATCTTAGCCGTTTTTGGGGATAAAAGTTTCCTTATTCCTGCTGTACTGTATGCTTACATTTCTACTGATGTGCTGTGAGGTAAGTCAGTTGTGTGTTTGAAAAAAGTGATTCAATGCTGATAATGATTTTTAAAAAATGCATCCCTTATTCAAATTATTAACATTCTGATATGTAGATCCACAAATTCTACTTACATATTGAACACAAAATTTTCTGATGGTGTAGTCCACCAGTACAGTGAAGTCCTCCATCGCCACCCTGATGTTCCCGTACATCCAGCAGCCTTTTTCTGGCCAATACTGGTGACATTTGTCCTGGTCAGAGAATCAAATCAATAAAAGAGGTTAGTCCTTGAACTAGAAGAATTTTATTTCTATAAAGAACACACGTTGGTATTATCATTGTAACTTTTAAATCAAATGGTTTTAAATCACCATCTATTGTGTATATCCTAAAGAAATGTGTCTTTCACGTGTGTATTTCACAATCCAATCCAAAGGCAATCACAGAGACTTAGTGCGACTCTGTCAGTCAATAAGATCTTCACCGTGACGTTTCAACTCATTAACTAGATTCTCAGACTAATTATCATGAAGCCTCTTAGGATCTTATCAACAATTATTCCGTCATTGATCCCCGATGCCTCTATTCTGCCCTATCAAACCTGCAGTTGAGCTCTCAATTGATCATCCCTTTGAGGCTGAATTTGATGCGATGCTAAGTAATCTGCTGGGTGACACGTTGTATAGATTATCAGTTGGGAGAAGGGTCAAACAAATTATGCCCATGACTTTGGGTCATGAGAATACAAAAAGGATTCACTAATGGTGTACTTGAGCCCTATAGATTGTATAGGTTCATTCTATAACACCCAGCCCTTCTTTGTAACATTATTGCGGAGGCGGAGAACACTCTTAGACAAACCTCTTTCCTTTCCTTCAGATTTGTCAGCATTACTATAGTTGCTGTTTTCTGTTCCCAAATCATCCGCCAGAAGTCGGCCAATGTTTCAAGCTTTGGGCCTGAAGCAGAATTAAGAAAAGTATTAAAACAATGTCATAAACTCCATTACTTGCATGTTAAAATTACTGTTATACTGAACCAAGCAAAAATGTACATTTACCTTGAGCTGCAATGAATTTGTTCTTCTCTTTAAAACCCTGTGTGGAAAAAAACAGAGTATTAATAATAATGTATTACGAAAAGTATATGCAATAAAAGATTAATTGCTACCAAGACTCACATCAATGTAAGATGCATTTATGTAGTCTGAACACAGATGTCCATCAAGATGACTTAACAACACTCTTGAATGATCATCTGTGGAAGAGAGGAGAATAAAAAGGTTAAATAAAGTTGGTTTTCATTTTTCATTGAGCCCTTTCCTTACGATTTAGACATCAATTAAACGGCAAGTCTAAAGGTTACATTAATATTGTCCGCTGCAGAATATAGATCCTCACTCACATGGTAAAATGTTTGGGTATCTGTTTTTCTCTCTGTTGTGCTCTCTGCTCGCCTCCTCAAAGGACCCGTGGTGGTAGTAACACGGCAGCGACTATAAAGAAAGAACCCCCCCAATCCTCATGAGATAAAAAATAAAGCCACTGGAACACAGCCTTCTAACATAACATTTTATTATTATTTTCACTACTTGTTCTATGCTTGCAGGACAAAGATCTTAGTGAGACGGTAGAGCAAAGTCCACACAACACAAACTCCTGCTTACATTGAACTCCTCTCTGAAAAGCTTGCCATCGTCGGCGGAGCGTATCCGGTACTCCTCCTCCAGCGAGTCCAGAGGGATGGGGAAGTACCTCTTGGATGGCGAGGGAGATCTGGGAAGGAGGACCACTGTCTGCTCTCCTGTGTTTAAGGGAATATATGGCGGTCAGACAGCTAATGTTTCCCAATAGAGAACATTACAAGCTCTCATAGCACCTGCAAAAACAAGCCTGATGGCCATTAAGATTTCCTACTTTTGTGGGTACATGACAGAAATGATTTCTTGAGTCATAAACATGCTGCTGCTGCTGCTGCTGCACAGAACTGTCTTAACTCAGAATGTGGCCTTTCTGTTAATTTATTTATTTTCTCCTTGAAGTGAAAGGTTATATGGCTCCCCACGTGCTAGGAAAATGAAGGGCCTTCAAAACCTTTCCAGCTACCTTGGACTTCAGAACGTGAAACTTTCCAAGTCTATAAAGAATGTTAACCTACACTTAAACGTAAAAGAAATAAAAAGTTAAAGGCTGTATTATATTTTCATGCACTGGTGGTTATATTGAGTAGAGCACAACAGTACCTTGTTCCTCCAAGAAGCCATTTGGAATTTTTTTATCCACCGAGGTAACTAGAGCTTTCCTGTGGTTTTTGAACCTGCAGTGATGACCGAGTGAGAAGCAGAGAAAAAGCAAAACCATCAGAGAACATAAAGGGCAGATATCTGTATTAAAGAGACAAAAAAACCCAACAAATACCAAAACCAATATCAACCATCTGAGCGAGGCAAAGCTGTTCCTCCTCATGTCGTCGTCAGGGAAAAGGAGGTCTGAACCGGCTGGTCAGGGAATGAGTGTCTGTGACCTGACCTGACCTGGCTGTTTTTGTTTGCTGTCTTACTGGAGGTACAGCTGTTTACCCATAAGCCACTGCTCACCGCCTGTTTTCAAAACCACCCCCACCCGATGCCCTGACCCAACACACTCACTCTCATGCTCACACACGCTGAAAGGGAGCGAGCAAGAGCAGAGACTCACTCAGAGATAAGTAAGTGAGTGTGTAATGTGTGTGTGCACGTTTACCCACCTCAGACAGTAGATTGTCAGCAAGACAACGATGATAAGAAGCAGGGATATGACCAGTGTTGAGGGCAGCACATGAGCACCCTGATGGGTGGGGTTTCCTGGATAGAAAACAATGATAATAATAGTTTCAATCTCACAATAGAGTCAAACAAATGGATAATAAAATGTATAGTTTGTTGTTTTGGGAAATACACTTTTTTTTATCATCCATTTAATATGGAGCAAGTTCATTTGTGAGCTATAGAGGTGATGATAGGGAGATTTTTTTTTTACCTCTAAACGTTTACAATCTTTGTGCTCAGCTAACAGCTGCTCGCTGTAGCTTTAACAATTTTTTCACCTAACCCTTTGCAAGAAAGCAAATATGTATACTTTCCATAATATCAAGTATTACCTTACCTTAAAACTATGTAACATTTTTTTAAGGCTGACCACATAGCCACAAGTGATGGGATAAGTACAAAAGAGTTAAAATCGGTGATCTGCAATATATGTATAACATTTGCAAAAATTTGCTGACATATAAGGTAAAACAGCAAAATATCAGAATGTATTAAAGTGTGCAAGGGTGTGATTTAATGCTCATAATTTCAGTTTTTTTCTGTGTTAATGATATTTACTAATAATATTATCAAGACATTTCAACATTACCTGCAGTTTGATTCCCATGAGATGAATTATTCACAGCAATAGAGATCCCAATCAGAAATAACACCATTGTCACTGTGGATAAAAAACAAAAAAGAAACAATAGTTACTTAAAACATGAAAAAAATAAAATAAAATGAAACCCTGTATTTCCCCGCAATGTCCACTAGAAGGCGCCTAATCAATAGGAAATGCATCTGCAGCCTGGTGAAGCATGCAGAGGGCAGCAAAGGAGAGCTCCTCTTTGATGAGGCTTGAGAGTGATGTCTGTCTCTCTGCTGAACAGTTAAAGTCCTTGTGGGAAATCTGCTTGCAGTCTTGTCCTGCCAGGCTGACTTGAAAGAGCAGCGGCATATCAAATAACGTAATATTCAGACATCAAACCAGAAAGCAGGCTTTAACCCTCAGGTGACAGTAACCATATCCCCCACGGACCATGTGGATTTGACACTTGAGTTGAGCTCAACGTAGTGTTGATAGAAGCCATCTCATTTTGCTGCGTTGTCTTTCATGTACAGCACTGTGAAGACCGGCAAAGCATCCTGCACAGTGACAATAAGACATGCATGCTGTTCCTCAATGTAGTAGCAGTTTTTAAAGACAGTGGACAAACTGTTAATGTGTTAACATAATTAGTTCCCCCCCCCCAGAGTTAAAGTGATATTGATAAACAAGCTCAAACGTAGTGTAAAGATTAGCATATGTATACTGGTTATACAGTGCTTCCTCTTTTATTGCAGCTTCTCCCTTTCTCACCCTCCTTCACACCGCCTCTCTCTAATGTGAACTCTCATTTTATTTTCAACCACATTCTCCCTTTTCAGTTTATTTTTTATTGCTGGAAGCTATTAGTGATTTATTTGGGGCAGAGCTCTGTGAGTGTCTTTCCAAAAAGGAAAAGGGATATGTCAAGTTCCTCATAACTACACCAGAATTAAAACGATTCTGACACATTATCCTGGAGTCTTTTTATCTCCAAAATGTAGCTGCCAATTCCTTCAAACTCACATCCATTTTCCTCTTTTTTCCCCTACCGTTCTCCAAATGAGAGGGTAAGAAATAACAGAATAAATTGGGCAAACGGGGCAAATCTGCCTAAATGGCTTTGATGGAATAAATGAGCGGCGCAAGAAGTGATTGTCCTAATTTATCCTCTGTTCCAAGTCCCCCTCCTCGTTATAGAGGCCACAAGACTGGATGGAATAATTCATTGTGTCAATTTAGTTCATCCAGAAATGGGTCATCTAGGGGCCTCATTTGTGATGTTTGAGAGAATTTCTCGCACATAACCCCAGGGTGCTTTATATAAGTATATCTCCCAATGCTTTTGGAGAAAACAGAGCCACATAATGCTATAACAATGTGCTCAAAACAAAATTTATGTCGGAACTTATAAAGTATTATTGGGCAACAAATAGCGGGGCTCTGTGTTTTGCACATTATACAGTCTATCTCTGCAGTAATAGACTGTACAACACCAAGGAAGCTGACATGCATGCACACATACATTTGCAGAATGTTTAATCAGGGTGGCACCAGCTGGACAAAACTCCTTTTATTTTATGTATTTAATGTGCACAGTGCAGTCACATGTCTATTTTTATACTAATAATCATTGGACAATCAAATCAAATTCCCTTTACACCCATGTAACATAGCTGTGTGCAACACACACACACACACACACACACACACACACACACACACACACACACACACACACACACACACACACACACACACACACACACACACACACACACACACAGCCTTTTGTCACTTCACATGTATGCATGCCTGCACATACGTCCCACAGCCAAAGGCTATGTGTTGCATATGTGCCGCACTCTGCTGGAGGAGCCAATTCTCTCCCCAGTGTTAACAAGCCGACAGTGTCGGCACCTGTTCCCCACTCCACCCCACTGGGCAAGTCACATTCACTCACACAGACCCTTCCTACAGCTCAATGCTGCAAGGCATGCTGTGCGTATGGGTCACTGCTCAGGTCGCTGCATATCCGTCATCTCCTGGCAGCTACAGTATAGACGCCGTTCAGCCAGGATATGAATGAACAGAAGGGAAATATAAAAACATATCAAATGACTCACTTAAAATGACTATTAATGAAAAAGAGATAACTCAGATCTAGACTGAATATTTCTCTGTATAAAAGAAAAATGTGATAGATACATTTTAACATTATATATTGCAGTGTGGACCTCAGACCAACTGAGGGAATTGACACAACTTAACTATATGCTAAGCAGAGCA
Organism: Anoplopoma fimbria; assembly: GCF_027596085.1. NCBI lineage: Eukaryota > Metazoa > Chordata > Actinopteri > Perciformes > Anoplopomatidae > Anoplopoma > Anoplopoma fimbria. The sequence goes on along the minus strand of NC_072454.1, from coordinate 10,609,437 downwards.
TGGGAATGCACCGTTACCATTACCAGTGTGGCTACTTATTAGTTTATTTATGGAACGCACTTATTGTCACTTTTATTAAAAAGCATTGGACAAATGAGTGTAATTTTTCTCTTCTCTTTAAGACCAAATGTTTGTGTTCATGGTGATTGTAGGTGTTGAGGAGGTCTTCAGTGTGAAGGCAAGAAAAGTCAAAAGTCCTTCATTATAAACAATATTTATTGCTTTAGTTAAGCCTTGAATTGTAAATGTTTTTTTTAGTTGAGAAACCAGCAGCTGACTCTGGCAGGACATGACCTACACTTGATGTATCTTATTAAAACGAAAAATCTGCATATATCTTAATGAAACTTGCCATGACTCATGACACATTTTTCATTATGGCTCATGCCATTTACAATACACTATTTATATATCTTAATTAGCATATGACATCATCTGACCCTGAAAGGATTTGCTGGAGAGACCCAATTTAAACAAGGAAAAAAAAAAAGCTTTGGTATAATTGGCTTCGCCTTACCCACCAGCTACTTCATCATTCCAGTTCCCTGCTTTCCTGTCTATTTAATGAAATACTAACAACAAGGTGAAAACTTCAACCTCCTGCACCTGCTTGACATAAATGTTCACAGCGAATCAAATTAAACTGCATCAGTTGAGTTCGGAGTGCAGAAGCAAATCATCCCACCCATGCATGATGCAATGCTAACATTCAGAAAGCATCACATGCCGGTGGAACCTTGAGGGTAATGTTAATATTTTGAGCACAAATATGCATTATTCAACATTGATCCGCTTTGCTTTTGTGCTTTTGTGAACAGACACAAGCTGAAGATCTGCACACTACTGTGCATTAAAAGTGAGACAGCTGTAAAGAATCTTTACTTTCCTGTACATCTGTCAAATTCCAAGACACACAGCACCATAAAATGAATCTGTTCTGCTTCACTTCAACATCTCCCTCACCTTAGCTCTCACATGAAAACCTGAAGACGAGACTCTCATAAAATAGACATCAGAGACAGTAATGCAAACTCCAGAAATGTTTCTTTTCCTTTTGCCAGACCTGCAGCCTGTTCACTCATGTTTATCATGAATCAAACCAAACTGTGCAGGGGAAGGTGATGTATTATCCATTTCCAACGAGAAACTAAAATATAACGGACCCAGGTGAGAGTTTTTCCCCCATGCTGTTTTTAAAATGACTGCACTTACAGATTTAACCTCAAATATGTGACCAGACCACAGATTTTCCTTATCAATAACCCAGAAAATCTGTTATATCAAACAACGAAACAAGTCTGAGTGCTGAGAAATTGCTTTTCTGTGAACATTTGTTCAGAATTCTTAATACTGTATTAAATCAATCATATGACTCCATGCTGACCTCCTGGCCTTAGTTAAATATCTAATTTAAATAATGGAATATATGCACACTTCACTGAAGATACATGTCTTGTTTCATGCAAGCTTCTCATTTCTCAAGTGCATAGCTACCATAAAAAGTTAAATATCTTCAATAATGGTAGATTTAAATTAATATCTTATGAGAAGATTTTATATCCACTGGTAGTTGCAGTAGCTTCAGGGTGATTTGTGTCATATTCCACCTCTGTTAATCTGAGAAACCTTTTTTAAGAGCGCATACTGATTTCTGGACTGTTTCACTGACCAATTGCCACAATATGATACTCTGAATGGACGCTGCATCATAGGGATGACATTTCCTTTTTTTTATTTTTTTACTTTGACAATTATGTATCTTCACTAAAATGTAATTAAATCTATTATCATAGTTGAAATGTATAAAGTTTGTTGGTTGTATCCTGTTCCTGGAATTCTACAACTCACTACTTTATGCTTCCTCTTTCCTCTGCAGCCATGTTTTTCGCTTCATGTTCCTTTACTATAGGGGCTGTCATAGTGCACCAGTTTGCTACAGCACAATGAATTGCAGCCATGTATTTGTGGGCAATTTATTTCAGCTTCACAGCCAGGAATCTCAATGAGCAGCTGGCACAGCAATCCTTCTTTATATCTTATTCCGAAATATATAACGATGAAACATGGAAAATGCACTGGTTCCACTGGTTTACTGAGGCGCCTCAATGAAGTGCTAATGGGAACCAGCTGGTAATTATTATGGTCATTTTTAAAAGGTAGTCCTAAAATCTGCAAATTAGAGAAAAAAAAGTACTTCAGTAAAGTGGAAACACTGCCAATCATGTTTTACATTGGTGCTTGGCACTATTAAAAAGGCACAAGCACTAAAATCATTCTTTTGCTTTTAAACTTCATATATGCATGTGCTCTGTTAATTAAAAATCAAACTGAACCCTTAATCCCTACTGGCTTTAACATTCACAGTCTATCCATTATCTGTACCTGCTTAAGGTTATGAGTGCATGCAGCCTATCCCAGCATGCACCTTGCAGGTGTTTGAATACAGACTGGACAGCTCACTGGAAATAAAGGGGGTTTATTTTGCATGATTATGAGTTAATGCAGTGTCAATCTAATAAAATATCTAGCCACTAGCAAAGCCAACAACATTATTTGTCATCTTATTATTTTTAATGATACTGTTTTTCGGGAATGTTGGTTCAATGATCTTCTGTGCACTTCCATTTACTATACAGTTCAACATGGTGCAGAGTGCAGCATGTGATTTCAGTTAAAACCTAAATCAATCATTTTAACGTTTGATGCACCCTTGCATCACCACACCAGAATCCTACATTGCATGTTGGTAATGTGTAATTATGTATTGCAACATAACCCATAACTGGGTTATGTTGCATAACAAACAGCAACCTCACTGACCTGACCTTGCTAAAAGCTTACAGCTATTGAAATTCCCATTGATTTGAAAAATGCATGCTTTATACATTATTCAACATGTTCCATCAGTGACACTGTGTGGAGGACATTCATGGATATTTGCCAGATGCAATGCTCATTGAACTATGATTTCTAAACCGGAACAATAGGACCAATATTGCTAAGTTTGAGTGGCTAAAAATTCATAGTGAGACATAAAGATAACTAGTAAAAATATGAAAATAACTTAAGATGGCAGGATGGTAGTTTGCGTTATAATAAAGGTAGCAAATGTTCTCTTCACAGGGAAATCTGAAATCATGTCTTAGATTCTGAACGAATCAATACAGCCTCAAGAAGACGGATCCACATTTTGTGCTTGGCACAAAATGGATGGCATGTCTTGTACACAAAAAGATAAAATATCATTTTTTTGTTTCCAGGGAGAGGAGGAACAAAGGCAGAGAAAAAAAAGAAAAAGGATACCAGAAACAGCCATTGTCAAGTGCCAAGGAAAAGGATGGGACGAGAGCACAAACACATGTCAGTAAAGTGTGGCAGCAGAGAGGGGAGGAAAGATGAGAGAGGAGATGAGACTGGAGAGGAGTTGGAGCTGGAGGAGATAAATGTCTAGATTCTGGGTTCAGAGATAACAGCCATAATGGTAGACATCCTTAGTACACAGGGGCAGTAAAAGGGATGAAGCTGTAGAGTCTGGAAAGTTGCTGCTATATCTTCAAATGCACATGGCTGTATTCTATGTATGGGGGAAGTTTTGCAACATGGCCGCCTTTCAAAGTACGTAAGACAAAAACATAGTGCAAGAGAATACATAATACCCAATACTGGGAATGTATCTTTATCTCATCTTCTCAACTCTGTTTACATATCTCCAAATACTATCTGCTGCATAGTTAAGGTCAACGAATCAATCTAGAAAGGAGACACTGTGATTATTAGATTGTTCTCCATTAATTGATTGAATTTCAATTGATTCCCTGAAACAGAATTGATCTGTTCTGTGGTCAGATGGATTAATGAAAGACTTACACTTCCAAGCAAAGCCAGTGTGATCTGGTATCAGTTGACCCGTCGGCCCATAGCAGTCATGTGATCCCAGTTCCTTTCTTGGTTGGACTTATTGAGGTTTTCTACCCTCAGTCCTTCTCCTACTCACATCCTCAGATATCGATAATAGGGCTGGATGAAGAGATGACTGAGGTAGGTTGTTTTGAAAGCTTTCGATTGGGATCAAGGCACAGAGGATCATGGGAACCTGGGAAATAAAGCAAAAGACAATCGTGAGTAATGTATAAAACTACAACCAAACCCAAATGCTATTCAGTTTATATCATTGTTACGCTGTAAAAAAAGGCAGATTTTCTGTGATTCACAATTTGGGGCTGACTCAAAGAAAAAACAACCTTGTAATGCATGATTAGACAACATAAGAGAAGTGGGATGAGTGGGAGTTTGCATCTGTGCACAGTATGTCTGAGAGAATGACTCTGCACTGCATTTAATCAACTGGGTGTGGACGTACAATCATTTGTACATTACATGCTGAATGTCTTTGTACCGTTTACTGCAACAACCTCTGTTGAAACTTGCGGAACCCACTGTTGCAAAGCAAAAACGTTAACAAGCTATTTAACCAAGCATGCAAAAATAATTCTTCCTAAATTAGTCTTCCCAGACAGTGGCCGTTTCTCAATACCAAGTATGGTCAAGTATGGACTTGCAAACTTGCAAGTTCATACTTGGATAGTTCGACTCGGGAGTACAAACTCCCGAGGACGGGAGGACGCAGTACGGTCATTTTGCAATTGGAACAGCAGCGAACTTGATGACGTCCCCAACGTCACGACGTCACCAACTCAGCTCGTCGGTCCCGCTTACTCCGGTTATCTTCAGTCATATATATTGACAATAAAACGAAATATGATATAAAACACAACCATGCCTTTTTTCGTTTTCATTTAGAAAATATTAAAATATTAATATGTATATGTTTTGTGTTACATCTGCAACCACAACCACAGAGCCACATCTGGAGAGGCCTAGCCGAGATCAGGCTGCTGTCAGCGGGCTGCATGAGCACCACCGCCCGGTCTCCTCTCTGGTCCTCTCATATCTCCGACAAACGTCGGCGCTTTTTTCAAACAGGCTCTATCTGGATAAATTGACCGCATATTTTAAGTCTTAACAACTACATTCTCGCTTAAAAAAATGTTAAAACTAAATTCCGTTACACAACAGCAGTATTTAGACAATGATATGATGACAGTTGTGAGCCGTCTCCGCCACTGTCGTCTCTTGTTTGCTGGTGAAATGTATTCTGGGATACTTGGCTGTCCAAAGTCCACACAAGTCTACTCCGATGCATCCCCGATATAATGGGCGGAGCGAGGACTCATCCGGGTATCTGGACCGTACTTGGCTGAATGCGAACTTGTGTATTGGAACAGTACTTGGGCCGCACTAGATGACGTTTCACAAGTTCACGAGGACACAAGTACAGAGAAGTTCACATATTGAGAAACGGCCAGTGTTTGTGGTGCACATGAGGAGCTTGCCCACATGCATCTCTTGCTTCTAATAATATAATTATAAGAATCACACTCTAACTTAATAACAGTAACATAAGAAAGGAGTTCACAAACATTGTAGCCCAATTAAAGGTACCCCTCTACACGTTTCTAGATCTGTCCGTGAATGTGATCGTACAAGAAAACCATTGCATAAAATATGTTGGAAAAAATTCTTCATTAGTTACACAAAGACTTGACTGTGATGTTATTCTATCGCCTTGCTTGAGTCTGAGACAGAAAGCGTTCCCCTGTTGCCCTTCACTCCTACTCTCCCAGAGTCCCACTGCCCACAGGTGTGACACACAAAGCCATATTGTAAACACTTGGCCGCTGAGACCCAGCCGAGTAGAAAGCAGAGTAGAAGAGGGGAATTAGTCACTAGACCCAGCTGGGCAAGCTTACTCAGTCTGAGCCGGGATGAGGGAAAATGAATGAGCAATATACGGAAAACACCTTGTATCCCCATACTGTCGGAGCTGTGCTCAACTTTTCCAAATGTTGAAAAGTCAATGGCATTTGAACAAAAACATGTTTGCCATTAAAATAATCAACTTTCACCTAAAGACTATAAACCTGGTAAAAAGATCCATAAATTAGGATTTTAAATGTGCTCTTGCACTTCCATAAATTTGGGGACCTGCAAAAATTGTTAAAACAAAGCCAGGTTTCACTGTAATGAGCTCGTGAATTTACCTTCCCACCACAATACATTTGACTGGTGTGTATCCTTTTGGCTTGTTTTATGGACCTTTAATATATTTTTTCACTGTTAATATCACTTTAAAGGATAAATTCTTATATTTTATCAAAATCTAAAGTATACTAGCTTATCATTGTGAAAAATCGGGAACATCCCAATTTCCAAACACAGTGGGTTAGTACAGGTAGGGCAGAACTGAACATCTCGGAAGAAAATCAAAGAACCAACAAAAACTTGGAATGGAAAGCTACAACTTAAATACAAACTAATCTGACAAGAGGAGTAAGTGCAGGGTGGAGAGATGGGCGGAGAAGCCCAGGTGAGGAGATTGAGCTGACTAGGCATGATAATTGAAATGGTGCTGATTGGCCCTTTTCACAGCAGCCATTACACATGTCAATGCTGAGTAAACACAGGTGTAATTAATAGCATTAATTATGGCCTGTTCCATTTAGGCCCTTGTGTTGTGAATGTTGGCTCACTGGAATGGCTGTGACAGACAATAAGACGGAAACCATAATTAATTTGATCAATTACACCTGTGTTTACCTTGCTATGACTGTGAAAGGGTCAGGAGAGGAGCTGATTGGCTGGGGAGAAATAACGAGGCTAACTCAGAGCAGGTGTGTAGGTGGGCAAACGAGGGGAAGGCAGAACAGAAAACACAGACGACAACTCAAACCAGTCAACAAAAAGTCTAAGGGCATCTGGAGACAGTGCAAGACTGTGACAGCGTGGGGTGGTTTTGCTCCTTAAATTTTGAATCTCTATTTAACCTTGCCTTCAGTTCAATCCTGCAGTCATTCAGTGGTGATAAGCAAAACTGAAATAGCTAAATATTTTAGGCAGTCTGTTTACTTGCCTCTGATTTAAATTAGATCATAAATACATGGAGGCTACATCTCACTTTAAAAAATAGAAAGATCCTAGTTGATGCAGCAGAGTTATGCTGACTTTTAGTGGTTTAATGTGTTCGTTCAAGGTCTCAATTATGGCAACGGATGGCTCAAATTTATCTGATTCAAACAGCAGTAATGAGTGCATTTATTCAACATGTGGAACTAGTGAATGTATGGATGCGGAAAGAAGTTCCAGCTCAAAACTTCAGTATGCTGAGGAAAAACTGTCACGACACAGCTCATATGACCTTTGACCTGACCTGCAAAAATAAATCTTGTTACTGCATCTGTCAATCAGAGATGAATCACAGAGTCACCAGGCAGAAATGGTGCTGTTCTCTGGATGTGAGCACTTTTCAGCTCCCAGATTGAACTCCATGCTAGTTGTTAAACAGCAGGTTAAGGAAAAGTTTGGTTACCAAGCAGTGCTACGACAATTTTAATAAAAAATATATAATCTGCTACACCGAAGTATAATACCCTTCAAAGAAGTAGGCTAGGCTTTTTGCAATGGTAATATATTATCATTAAAGTTAAAAAGCCTGAACTAAATGTATAAAATATGCTAAGTTATTCATACTGTATTTGACTTGCGTGAAAGTCATTTGGGAGACTTTTATGAAACCATCCTCATCTTTTCACACAGAGTATTGTTCTACTTTCAGCCCTGCACATTCAGTCCAAAGAAGAAGGAGACATACTCATGGCATACGATTACTGCAGGCACAAGCGCTTCCTTTCTGTGCCGCTCTGCCCATTGACTAAGAGGGGAAACATGCAGGCCATTAAAGTTTTATGGGAGTGCAGTCATCACCCAGCACTCTGTGGTTCGATTATTAATTCATACCAAAACAGGCATAAATACACTAAGTACTGTAGCATGGCTACTATTATTTGATTATATAATAAAAATTAAATATAACTATTGTTGTCTTTTCCTTTTTTACTATTTTAATTGTAATTTGCATTTACATTTGAAATCCATGCACATATCTGATGGTGCTCTTCCCACACCCCACTTCAATGACTTCAATGAATCTAGCTATTCATGCTATTTACTTGCTGCAGTCCTGACACTTAAATCCAATATTGATGGCATCTACCCCAGAGGCGCAAGTGACTTCCTGAGATGATAAATCCAGAGTTTCATATGTAATGGGGTAAAAGACTAAGCCTTCAGAGAGCATAGATTCATGCAGTAACCTTCATTCAAGATGCTCAACATGGAGAGCAAGCTGAGGCTGTGTTTTGTCAGCCAATTCGGAAAATTTGATTTAACACTTGTGCACAAGCTCAGATGAGGTAAGTATCTTTATATTTGTATATTTGATTCACGCTGCAAGGTTGCCTGCTATAAAATGCTGCTTTTAAAAAAATGAGATAAAGACATACCATGCTGAAAAGGTGACACAATTGTGTCTTTTGCTAAATAAAATACATTAAAAGACACTTCTTAGCGCTCAAGATTTGCCACTTAGAGACTTCATTTAACTTTATACTCACAAGAGCCCTGAACCTTACATGACTGGTCTACTGAGCATGTCAGATCCTGAGCCTCGGACACACGCTTAGAAATAAGTGGTTATTGCCGAGGGAAATAGCTGAAGAATATTATCTTTATGCCTTTATATCGGAGGATGAGTAGAGTAATCTCCAGCCTCAAGTTTGAGGACTTTGATAATGACACTTCTGGGGCGCAGTGAAGGTGAACCAGGGACAAGAGATAATAATCATCGCAATTACAGCTTCACCAATCGTTCTTTTGCAGCTCAACCAACGGTAACAAGTTTGTCTCAGTCCCTACAGTTAGTACAAGTGGAATGAAACTGAACTGTGAAACAAACAAACAGTGTTACAGCAGTCTAATCATGACTATTATGTGTTCAAATATATGATGTAAACGCATTGTTAGGTGTTATATTTGAAACTATGTTGAGTGTTCAGTCAGACTCAAATTCTCTGACTCCTTTTATATGAAACATTCTTTGTGTTTAAGTGCAGCAGAGTTTCATTAAAATGAACAGTCACTTTATTTCCTCTCTATCAGACCACAGAGTGACCACACAAGCACTTCCTCTTCTCACAGCAAGATAAACCACAAGTCATGGCTTTCTCATGAAACACTGACCTCGCAGGGCGAGCGGATGAGCTTCAAATAGATGCCGTGCATTAATGCAACATGATAAACCAGACTTGAGTCAGAGGTTACTGGAAATAAAAACAGGAACTTTTTGATAAACTAGGTTGTGAGAATGCAATCAGTAGAAAATTGTGACGGACAAAGAAGGCAACAGTGACTAGTCATAAAGTTCAGATCAGGAGACTATGAAGGATAATTACCACCTTAATGGAAAATGTATAAACCCAAATTAACCTCTGACTAGCCCTCATAACTGAATGTTCAAGCCACAATAAAGAAGGGTAATCCAGATAATAAAATGTTGAAAATATAAATCAGTTTGGATAAAAGCTTTCCCACCCTGTGGCTTAAATATTTCTGCATGAACTATAAACTCTTAAAAAACATCTTCATCTGTGTGAGTGCACTGAAACATGAATAGGGAGAGGTCGACAAACTATTTAAATACAAAACTCTATGGTTAAATGTCCCGTGACTGCTTGTTTAAAATTAAGATAGTGCTTTTTAGAGGGCATAATAAGACTTACACTTATATGTCTCTTTTTTAATGCAGTCACTCACACCCTGATATTAGCTTACAGTTATCTCCCCCCAGCTGCTCTTTCTCCTTTCAGCCCAGGTGTTCAACATCAATCTCTTACCTGATGACACCAGTGAAGCACTGAATTAGCTTTGATGACCGTCATGTGATAAAGCATCAATGGAAACCTCTGAATTATCCCCCAAGCAGATGGACGTCATTTTATGAAAGATATCATCTTGACTCAACAATGACTTGTGTGTCTTTCTACATGGGGCTGTTGTCATATCAGTGTCCTGCATTCATCCGTCAAATGTATGATACTCACACCTACGCTCAACCAGTTTAAAACATATCAGCATCATTCTCACCTGAGGATATTGAAAAGTCATCATCGAGAAATGAATCTTTAATTAGCATGTGTCTAACTATAGCTCATGTGTTCCCCAGGTGAAAAAGATGTGGGTGATGTAGCCCAACATGTAGACCAGGGATGAGCAATCTGAGGCAAATCTAAAATGAATGTTGCCGTTTATCAGGTCATTTAATCAGCTAAGGAACTCAAAGTGTAGTTATTGTGAATGAAGTTATGGCAAATGAGGAACATTTACGATCCATGTCTGAACACATTCTCGGACTTCCACCAGTTTTCCATAAACCGTTATGGCATCTTATTGTCGCCTAACGATCATATTAAGGTCAGAGCATGTAACCTACTAGCCAATTATAGCAATGAAAATGAAATTATTCCTGTCTGTCACTTGTGTGCTCCACATTCATGGGTCAGTATTTGACATTAGTGCCACAATAAAAAATGTTACAAATATGGGAGACTGAGAGGATGTGTGGCCTGTGTATTTTATTTTGAAGCCCAAAATGTAACCTTAATATGCTTAGTTGATTACCTGACTTATCGATCATCTTGGTCTTAGTCGACCAAGATCTCTTTAGTTGATTTCCATCAGAACGATCTATTTCAAAGAAACGTATGAGCACATCTCTGGTAAACACAAGATTTAAAGTGGTGATTTTCTTTGCAGATCTGTGGATTAAATGGACTAATCAATTATTTGACAAAATCCTATGAGTCTTAAAGGACTAAGAATGTATTTGGTTGAAGACAGCCTTACCTTGTAAGTAGTAGTAAGTCATATCGGTAAACAACCCATATATAATGTAAGCTGTAGTGTCCAGGATGCTTGTTGAGTATGCAACGTACAGGCCTTTCTACTAGGCTACATGTGTACTCACACCTCTCCTGTCTAGACTAGTGAGGATGCTGCAGAATCCAAAGGCGAGCCTTGCCCTTAAAATGTGATAAAAATGTCTAAATGAAATCAACAAATCCTCAGATGACTCTCCATTAAAAGGTAAAAGCAATTAAGGGAAGAGGAGAAGATAATGTCATGATGGAGCATCCTGGTGGTCGCCGGGCGTGTGGTTTTGCTCCACTAACCCATATTTACTGTGGACCATGTTGTCTGTGTTCAGGAATGGCAGCGTAGACAGAATATAACCCCCCCCCATTTCCCTGTAGCCTGCATGCTGTTTTTCTCATCTCTGGAGATTTGTTATAGCTGAAGCATTTTCTGCTTTTAGCGAAATGCAGTGTGGGCTTATCACGAGAGAGAGAGAGAGAGAGAGAGAGAGCATCGAGGCTGATACACCTCATCCACACTGAGTAGGCCTGCCGGAGGAGAGGTTTAATTCAAAAAAAAAAAAAAAAAAAAACACCCGACAGAAAACAGACGATGTTTACGCACAAACACGCAGATGATTTGCGGTTTATGTTTCCTCTTACCGTGGTGCTCTGCGATGACCTCGCCTCACACAGCGCAGCGGCGGCTGGTGATGATCAGTCTGTTGATGGTGATGATGATGATGATGATGATGCACGGACCCGACGCCTTCCTCCTGTGTTATGTCCTTTTGGAGAATAACGCACAAAAAACATAAGTGTGGCCGAATCATCTGACCGGAGACGAACACCGCGTCTACGTTTCCCTGATGATCATGTTTCTAGCAGAAGCTCTCCGAGGATGCTCTTCTTCCTCTCTCTCTCTCTCTCTCTCTCTCTCTCTCTCTCTCTCTCTCTCTCTCTCTCTCCCCCCCCCCCCCCCCCCTTCGCCTGCCTGAGCTGAGCCGTGTTATGGCAGCCGGAGTGGAGACCGGAGATCCTCCCCCGGGCGCAAAGCAGTGTATCAGGTGGACGCTCAGCATCCCTCACATTCTTCCTGCATCACTGGACGTTGGGAAGGGCAGGCCTGTGCATAAACTCCCCTTATGATAGCTTTAAGCTTGACATTTAAGCACGGGGGCGTTTGTTCAATACATCAAGGGATGCTTTAAGGTGTAACATTCCTGTGGTGGGGGGTGTTACATTACAAATTCACATTGACCCTATCAAACTTTGTGTGGTATTCTTTTTTTGTGGGGTGTTTTTTCATGTAATATGACAAACAGAATTTTGTTTATGTGTTTTTCTATTTTTTCTATTAGCCTTAGTCGGCTAGGGGCTCCAAGGTACAGGTGGACTATTTTTTTCTTTATTTTTTTTATTCTTTTATTTAATTTTTCATTATCTTTATTTAATGTTTTATTCTCTTTATTTATTGTTTTATTTTCTTTATTTAATGTTTTAATATCTTTATTTAATGTTTTATTCTCTTTATTTAATGTTTTATTATCTTTATTTAATGTTTTAATATCTTTATTTAATGTTTTATTCTATTTATTTAATGTTTCATTATCTTTATTAAATGTTATATTCTCTTTATTTAATGTTTCATTCTCTTCATTTAATGTTTTATTCTCTTTATTTAATGTTTTATTCTCTTTATTTAATGTTTCGCGTTTGTCACAGTAGCGGTGCAGTGACGTCATGTCATGATGTTTTCATGGTGGACCGAACGGCTCATCCTCCTGTATACCGGTGTGCCGGATTACCGGTGTTTTCACGGTACCGGTACCGGTGGACCGGGCCGTCAGGAGCTAGAGGAGCCGTCCCGGTAGAATCCCGGTGACCGGAGCACCCGGATGGAAATAGGTTCCGGCGATGCATGCCGGGTAGATTTTCATTATCTTTATTTAATGTTTTTAATGTTTAATGTTTCACGGTAGGCCTACCGGTACCGGTGGACCGGCCGGCTCATACCTCTATTATTTTTTTTTTTTTTTTTTTTAAATTCAATAACTTTATTGAGACATTTGTTCATACATATAAAATGTTTCATATATTTTATTAAATGTTATATTCTATATTTAATGTTTCATATATATTTAATTTTCAAGTTCTTATTTTTAAGATCTTAAATGTTGATGCCACGAAGGTAACAGTAGCGGTGCAGTGACGTCATGTCATGATGTTTTCATGGTGGACCGAACGGCTCATCCTCCTGTATACCGGTGTGCCGGATTACCGTTTTTATCACGGTACCGGTTTTATTCTAGAGGAGCCGTCCCGGTAGAATCCCGGTGACCGGAGCACCCGGATGGAAATTCCGGCGATCACCGTTTCATTGCATGCCGGCTAGATATATATTTATTTTTTTTTTTTTTTTTTTTTTTTTTAAATTCAATAACTTTATTGAGACATTTGTTCATACATATAAAACACAATATATTTATATATATATATGTATATATTTACATTTTCAAGTTCTTATTTTTAAGATCTTAAGTTGATGCCACGAAGGCTGCAATATCATCTATTATCTTTATTTAATGTTTTATTTTCTTTATTTAATGTTTCATTATCTTTACAAAAAGGATTGGGTTGGTCACAGTGCTGTATAGGTCAGTACTTCACAAAATCACACAGACAGCCTTTATAGTAACGTTTTACTGCTTTTAGACCACATATGTTAGTAAAGCCATCTGCTCAATGATGGATCCCTCATGCTGCCTTCAAGTGCTTACAAAAAATATGTAAATGAGATGAGCAAAAAGTAAAATAAGGTTATCATCTAATGGAAATGGAATGTTGAAATGCAAAATGTAATATTAAGCCTCTGTGTAAGTTTGGTGTTGTTGGAGAGTAACATTTCTAATTCATGCCTTGTTGAATATCGACTGTTGTTTTTAACATTGTAACATTGTTTTTTCATGGATTATTGCATGTGTGTCTTTATTCTGCGCCTGTATCGCATTTATATTGTGTACAATCCCATTTTATTACCATTAAAGACGTGTGTGCACAGCGTGTGCCATGTACACGTGTGACTCGTGAGTCAGACATATGAGCTCTGAAGGAAAACTTGAGGGCAGCTGTGCAAAGGCTCCTCTGTTCCTAGGATATGCAGCCACGCAGACAGATTTCATGTCTGCTGGGCTGTTAATTATCACAAATACATTTTGTTGCATTGTTAGAAAATGTTATAAACAAATTGTGCTTCTTATACAGTATATGGGATAATCCTCTATGGCTTTTATTGACTTTCCAATTACATGAAAATAAATAATTTAGTATAAGTGGGCTGTTTTTGCTGACCTCTTGTGGAAGCTATGTTAAATAAATGGATTGATTCAATCAGGGAGGATGTACTGCTGCCAAATAAAGACATTCAAAAGTTAGGACAAGTCATTTACAAATTATTATGTACTGTTCCATTCATTTAAAATGTGTTTCAACATTGTGTTTAAACAGTGATTTGTAGATAAATGAACATTGAGAAATAGATTCTGCAAATTAATCTATAATCTTAACGGAAGTCATAGTCATTAAGAATTTACATTTCATCTCTGTTTAAGAACATTTTTGAGTTTTGATTAAACATGTTGAAATGCCCAAATGTAAATGTTACTGGCAACATTTGAGTCCTGACACTAAAGAAACCCCACAAAAGAGAGAATGGTATTCTGCAGCAGGTTGTCCTTTCTCAACTGTCTTTCCAGTCTGACTGAATCATAACTCTTTACACTGTACTAGTCATTAGGACTGAACAGTTTAGTAGTTATAGTGTTAAAATGTTGATCATTGAAATTCTAAAACAAGATTCAGACAGAACAAAAATATACTGCGATTACTCAAATACAGTATGACATTACATTTTCACAGATGTGTTTGCTGTCTAACTAACTTCCTGGCAAATGTTGTAGTGATTTACAGAAAACTTTGAGGGATTACGTAATAACAGTATGAGACTTAAATCTGTGATAATCCTACCAACAAATGTTAAATGTGCGCAGACTCTATTGCATTTATTGTGCACACATTTCAACAACTCCTGAAAGTGGAAAATAGTCTCAGACACATGTGCTTGAGTACTTTATGTTACAGTCAAAAAGGCCCTACATCAAATTTAATTTTTTTTGGAGAACTAAGAACACACATAACAAAATATCAGTTATACAGAGTTAGCAAAAAAACATCAGTGTTATCAAGTGAATGAATTGGAGTCCAGATGGCAGCCGCATCATCTTGTATTTGATTTAGATGACTTTATATAGTTTTTTTATAACAGTTCGGGGTTACTAAACAAATAATTCTACAAGACGTAACCTCACCATCACTGTGTCACAGTCAGCTGAATGTTTGTACTGAGGCAATCACATGCTTGTGCTGTCAGAGGTCATCAAATATCTGCGCTCGAACTGAAAACACATTGAAGCCCTGTATAGTGAATCCATAAAATTAGTTTTTTATTAAAATTCTGCCTATTTGAAAGTTGCAAACATTGAGCGTCACTTCTATTAAACAGCCTGAGATGTTTGTAACTGAATTTTTTTATTCCCATTTAATTAATTGCAAAGTGAACATTTAAAGGATTAATATTCATTTAAGTCTTTTGTGTAAACACAATTTGCTTTTGTGTTCACTTCTCTGAAGCATGTAGTCCATGTAGCACCAGCAGCACATACCACATTTCAGCTGGGGGCAGTGTTGCTCTATAAATACTCATAAACAGCCAATGCTGTACACTGCTTTGTGATATATTAAGTTTTGTGTGTGTGTGTGTGTGTGTGTGTGTGTGTGTGTGTGTGTGTGTGTGTGTGTGTGTGTGTGTGTGTGTGTGTGTGTGTGTGTGTGTGTGTGTGTGTGTGACTCAATCACTTACCTAATTTACAATCATCATATAATTGAATTATTTTAGTTTCTCTCCAAACTGAAGTCAAAAAGAGATCCAACCGTCATGCTCGGCTCTAATTAACCGAAATGCGTTGTGAGTGAATCATGTGGATTGCTCGCCCAGCTGAAGTTAATTGCCATGGAAGAAACACTTATGCCTGCTGAAAAGAAAAAAAAAAGAAAAGAAATGATCTCTTAAATGCTGCATCTTAATGGAGCATCTTTGTTCCCATCAGTGTAGAAACAATGACCGTTTGAGGTTTAAATCATCAGTGCTTTGTGCAACATAAAAACACCAATTCCAATTGACAAGAGGCATTGGTGTATCGATACCAATATCAATACTATGCTTCGCTTTGGTCCTCACTGACTCCATGCAGATAATATCATATCTTGCTTGTTTCTCAGTTAAACAGCACTGATGCTATCAGAGAAGGTCATTTCATGGATGGACAACGAGGTGCTATGTTATGGGTACATTCACTTCCTCAAGGCCCCTGAGACCTTTAGTTTGGAAAATGGTTCCTACCTGCATGTCAAATAGACCCCTGTCCTGAAAAACAACCCAATCTGACCTTCAGCACTTCGTTTTATCACATCTGAGCGAGAGAATCCTTCAAGCAGATTTTACAATTTAATAAGACGTTTTATATGTTCTTCACATTTACTACAATACAGTGATTGATTGCACTGATTTGATTTATTAACGCTTACCACAGAGCAGAAGTATCCTTACTGCGACCAATGACAAACCCACACTACACATTTTAAGCTGTGCCCTTGTACTTGAAGCACCACGGCTTGGCACTGGCGGGTATATCGTTGTGAAATAGGCCATGATGACAAGTTGTTCACTAGTGACTGCTGGCTGGGAGATAAATGTTTCTTTCTGTCCAGCCTGTTGGCCCTAATAACAGACCAAAGAAATGATGCTGCTCTGAGCTTTATGACAAAATGTTTTATCCCCCATTAACCTTCACAGAGCGGGTATCAGGAGGGGATTTCAGGCAGAATAATGCACCGGTGTCAATAAGCAGGTGTGTCACTGAGCTCAAAGGAGATGAACGGCTAGCATGAAGCGCCGACCGTCCTTCATTTCTCCTCTTTCTTTTGGGGTCATTCCTTAGCTGAGCTCTGACAGCAACCACTGATAAGAAAATGATTAAGTATCACAGACTCAACCACAATCCAATTCACGTTCCCGGTTGCTCCGCCGTCTACGAAAAAAAGCTGTGTCAGGAGCTTTTTTTTTTTCTAATCAGGAAGTTCTATTAGCTTTTTGATCACTCTTTATACAAGCCATATTGGTGTAAGGCCGCCTGACTTACATCCTGAAATCCATTTACAGTACATTGTGTTTTCTGAACGTTTCAGACATGATTTAATGATCAAAGGTCTCAATGAGACAAATCAGGCTGAGCCCACCACTGTATCTGAAATGGATCAGTATGAGTCGACATACAGCAAGACACCAACTCTGTGGAAACATATGTGAAAAGGCAGATTTAGTCCACAGGGATCAGCAGTCATCCGTGAAATTCCACCCGTGATGCATCTTGGCACCCATGATAATGGAAATGGCAGCAGCTGATCTGTCGATGGGGACCAATCTGCCTCCTCATCAGGGCTCTTCATTAAAGTCGAGCACTGTCCATTAGAGCCTGTAATCCTCCTCCCCCGGTGCCACACACGACCTTGAGGTGTAACAGTACACACCGTTTTAACAGCTCCAGAGTTCTTACAGAGGTGCAGTTAATGTCAGAGGCACTTTGACTGCTGGTCTTTGTGGCTTTAAAAAACTGTTCTGAAAGAGGATTTAAAGAGTTCCCTTAACTCTACAACTCCTTGCAGAGTTGTTAGTCACATTGCAGCTAAACATAAGCAGTAATTTAACTCATCCTCGTGTTGCTGCCATCGCACAGTGTGACGTTTTTCACTGCTTACTACAGGAGTGTGATCATTCCTTGCTCACCATAGTAGCTGCTTAATTGAGCTGGATGCACGTCAATGATTTCACTTAGAGGGGATCATCAAGATTCAGACAAG